>NC_044369.1:3481884-3735842 GCF_007364275.1 Archocentrus centrarchus | reverse complement strand
AGAATAAGGCAGAGGAGATGAAGAACATGGATGAGAAACAAAGGAGGGGAAGAAAAGGAAGAGAAAAGAGGAGAATAAGAGGAGGAATATTGTTAGAGTCCTTTATACCCAGAGTTCAAGCATCTCATATTTTGTTAACCATGTATCCAGCTTAGGGGTCGTGGGTAGGTGGAGTCTGTTGCAGCTGACATGTATTATGAAAACCTGAAATAAATTTTGGTGCACACAACCAGGTTGTTGATGAGTTCTGTTTACCTTTGCAAAGGAGTCAAACAACAGCACAGAGAGCATCACAGCAGTCTGCAGGTTTGTTGACCAAGAGAAATCGTAAGAAGAGAAACCTTGTACTGGACCAGGCTTCTTCACCTGAAGAAGTCCAGTCATTTCCCAGCTCATCCGGATCTGTTCATAATGGCTTCATTTTTCCTTTACTTAAAATGGATCATTTTCCCAAACCTTCACCTGAAGAAGCCTTTCAGATGAGAGGTGACACGTCTTCAAGAAACTAAAAGGAAGTCCAGTCAGCTTTTTTTCAAGCTTCAGAGACGGTGATTTTGATGCTTCACTGGATCCACTTGATGGGATCATGGGCTCTGTAACGGATCAGCAAACTGTGTCCGAGCCCATTTGCACAGCATGGGGGGATCCAAAATGGACCGGAGTCATGGATTCAGATTGGATATGGCCCAGATCCAGTTCAGGCTCCAGTCATTTCCCAGCTCTTTCCGTCCGGATCATAATGGCTTCAATTTTTCCGACATGATGTGCATTATTTAACTACAATGGCTCATCTCCCAAACCTGCACTGAAATATTTAAATTCTACAAAGCTGAGACATTTCTTATGTTTGGCTTTTATTAATTTCCCTTTACATTCTGTGCATTGTATAAAGGGCTTTGAGTGCTCAGGTAGAGTAGAAAAGTGTTATATAAGAACCAATCAATTTACCATTACAGAATTGGAAAGCTGCCCTGCATGTTTTCAGTCAAATATGAAACTGAACTCTGAGCCTTTAACAGTAACTCAGTGCAACATCTCTGCTGTGGCTGTCAGACAGCCATCATCATGTTAAACATTTGATTATTAAAATCTAATTATTCAGCAGCAACCTGATGGACAAAATGCAGGAGACAGAAAGTGAAGATAAAAATGTGGAGAAACAGCTCTGACAGGTGGTTCAGGTGCAGCAGGAGGGGAGGAGTCAAATACTCAGAGTTGCTGCAAGCAACCAGGTTAGGTTCACAGAGTCTGTTGCCCTGGTAACTGACCCATAGTTTAAGTTATTTTAGGGTTAAGAAACTTTTTTTTCTTTTTTATAACTGGCTCAGGGCAGAGTGGAGTGCACAACTGCAGCCAGAAGGTGACAGTAATTCACTTACAAGCTTTTCTTCAGTGACTTTGAACAATAGAATAGAATAGAATAGAATAGAATTCCTTTGTTTGTAATTATACAGAGTGTACAGTGAGCTTGGAGGGCCACTCCTGTTCAGTGCCATGCAGTAGAACGCCACTTTCTAAAGAATTAAATAATAAAACTTCTAAGAATATACAGAAAATAAAATGGAATGTATAAAAAATATATACATTATAAAAAGTAAAATAAGTATGTAAGTATAGTATACAGCAGGTCAAACAGGTCAAAGCCAGGGTGTGAGCTGTCCTTGATGATGTTTTTGGCTCTGCTGATGCAGCGGGAGGTGTAGATGTCCATCATCCATCAGCTGTGGGGAGCCAGTGCTCAGTGTGCGGGTGGAGGAGAGATGGGGGGCCAAGTCTCACAGTCTGGGGCCGGTTGGTTAAAAAGTCCTTTATCCAGGAACATGTGAGAGGGGGGAGGCCCAGGGTGTGCAGTTTGGTAGTAAGAATGTCCGGGATGATTGTGTTAAAAAATAAGACATAAATATGGACATATGTAAAAAGTATAAAATCCAGGATTTTTTTCTTTTTAAATATTGTTACATTTACTAATGCGAATACAAGAAGAACAAAAAACAGGAAGCACAATATATATTTTGTGGACCACAAAATATGTATTTCTAATAGTCACAGTTGATAAGAATCAGGAATATATATTTTGTGGCTCACACACCTCAGATTATTTTACACAAGGACTGATACATGTAAGTAGTATTATCATTTCTTCATTATTTGCATCAGACATGTCTGTGTTTTCATGACTATTGTGTGAAAGAGTGTTTCTCATCATTTGTCATCAAATTTCTTGTGAATGTCTGCGTGCACAGCTGTAGCGCACACGTCAGAAACCGCTCAGGTAATGTGGCACCAACCGAGTACAGGTGTGAAGCAACGAAGCAAAGCAACTGGCTCTCTTCCTCCTTGACACTCTGTGCGTTCTCTGGGATGAGGATATGATTTCTGTAACTTTCGGTAACTCCTTTTCCAAGACACCTGAAATTCACAGAGGAGGACTTTCTCGGCAGCAGTCTTACCTTTTCACAGTAATGTTAAGCCAGCACCACAAAGATGGGTAAAATATCTACAAGTGCATTTAAAAGCTGTCTCAACACTCTTGATACACCATTATTACTGTAACATTATTTTGAAGCGCTTATTAACGAGTACTATGGCATCACTGCATAAATACTGTCCATTCAAACCTGTAAACACCGCTATATCGACCTGAAGTCAGATTTAGATAAGATAAGATAAGATAGTGTTTATTTGTCACATGCACAGTTATACGCAGTACAATGCACAGTGAAATGTATTTTGTACCTGCAACCATATATACATTTAGAGAGCGGATTCCTCTTTGACTTAATCTGCAGTCTTCCTGTATTTCCTGTATTTCTCTGTAGGAATAAATTATAACGAACCTTCTGGCCGACTAATAAAGTAGAAGATCCTTTTTACCCAAATATATCAGCGGAGGGTGGTAACCAGCAATAACACACACTCAGTGGAATGATAGCGTTTGAAGCAGGTGAAGTCTGAAGTCTGTCCTGTGCCTCTGACTTCAGGATTTGGCAGCAGCTCTGTTCTCTGCTCCAACTCTTGTTTGTGTAAAGAGGAGGGAGGGACTTGTAGTCAGAACATATTACAGATCTTTCTGTGAAACGAAACTCTTCACATCAAGACTGCAAAGGGAGCACGCTTGATAAATCAACTAGAAAACAAACAATAAATAAAGATGGATAGCAAACCTGCATTAACTTGTGAGTATAATTTTACAACTTTCATTCTCATTTATGCTAATATGCTCTCCATTAATAAATATCATCTCAGAATTAAACTCAGCCCAGGGCCGTATGGACCCTCCCTGTTTTATTAAGTTTCCTTTACTTTGTGAGGTAAGAAATAATCTGTTTATTCAATATTTTGTTTAATCTTTAAGTTTTTATTTTGTCTTTGTAAAGAAAAACCCTCCTAAAACATCACAAAATATTCATCACATCTTTTTGTTGTTGTTTAAACAGTAGAATGAAAACATCCAAAGGTTAAAATTAAATCCTGCTAGTCAGTGACTTCAGTGTCTTTAAGACTTCAGCCCTGCCTGTAACCTTTCTGCAGTGTTGGGCATAATTTGGCCATCATTTTGGGCAGAGATAAAATAGTGGCTGACCAGGCATTCGCCCTCCCTTGCTGTCTGGTTAGGGTCTGTGTGTTTGTGGTCATTTATGAGATTTTTGTTGTTATGTTCTTTGTTATTATTCTGAGAATCTTAAGGGCTTTTGTTTTGTTTTAGTTTTATTTTGTATTCTAATTTTAGTTCTTGGGTAGACGAGACTTCTAGACTTTGTTACTATATGGTATCCCTTGTGTTAATTTTTTTCAGTTCTCCCAGGAACATCTTGTATGTTGCTGTTAGCCTTGGTCTCTGTGTTCAGTGCAGGGTGTTGCTAGGATCTTGAAACACTGGGTGCTTAACCCAGCCCTGAAATATTTTGAAATAAACATCACATCATTTGTTAGACACCCTCTAAATGAGATATATTTCATATTTAACTTCTACTATGAAGTGAGGGCCAGAAGCGGGTTTTAAACTATGTGTGGGGAACAGAGTGTTCTCAGCAGATTTCATGCCGAGAAGCGTGTATGCATGTGAAACTTTAATTTTAATTTTTACATAATGCCTCACTGTTTTTGTGGTTTTGTGTAACCACAGGAACAAAACAAGACAAAACTTCTTCTGAAATTCACCACAGGAATCCAGGCAAAATAAATAAATAAATAAAAATGCACTCCAGAATGAAAGAAAGAGCAACTAAAACAAACTGTTTAAAAAATAAACAACAACAAAAAAACTGCATTGTGTACATGAAACAATTGTTTTTGTTTTCGTGTTAGATTTACTCCAAATAACAGCATGAGCTTTTTGAGCTTTTGTTTCTTTGGGTTTAATGAAATTTCTTTAGAAATCATTTGCTGTCACGTCACTTTGAGCTCTTCCCAAAATGTTTGAATCTTTGTGCCCGACTCAGACTTCAGCACCAAAACATTTCCTCCATCTGCCTGCCAGATTTTTATTCTAACCACTGAATCTGCAGGAGTTCCAGATGTTTACATGAATCAGTGAGTCTGAGGCATGTAGTCACTATCTGAGTACAGCACAAGCTGATTTCCAATCCCCCTTCATGCATTTAGCTGATGTGTGAGATTGGATCATACAGATCTTCAGTGTTTTCTTTAGAGGTCCAAAGTTTAAATTCAGCATCTGAAAAACTGGTTTCCTCAGACTGTAGTGAAACAGCGAGTTTGGTTCTTTAAATATTTTCTTGACCACACATTTAACAATCAGATCATCAGTCTGCTTTGTTGGGTTTTTTCCCCCACTGTAGCAGAGTATAAATAAATGAGAAGAATATTAACAAGTTGCTCTTGTGTAGTTTGGGGCTGGTCCACCACATTTCCTCAGCCTCCTCAGTAAGGTCTATGCCAGGGTGCTGGAAAGGAGGGTCCATCCTCAGATTCAAGAGGAACAATGTGGTTTTCATCCTGGTCAAAGACCAGCTCTTCATCCTCTCACGGATATTCGATTGTGCGTGGGAGTTTGCCCATCCACTCTACATGTGTTTTGTGGACTTAAAGTAGACATTCGGCCACATCACTCAGGGTATCCTGTGGGCAGTGCTGCAGAAGTATGGGATGTCTGGCCTGTTGTTGTGGGCCATTCAGTCCCTGTGCAACCGTAGCGAGAGCTTGGTCTGTATAGCCGACAATAAGTTGAACTCGCTTCCTGTGGGTGTTGGACTTTCTTTTGTCAAGCAGTTAGTTATCTCTTGGGCTGGGTCCTGTAATACCCAGCCCAAGCTTTCCTTTTTCCATTTGATTCTAACAGAAAGGTAAAATCAAAATTAGTCAAAAATGAACAATTATACCCCAGATTCCAGAGGGTTAACAGTGTTAAAGCACTGGTGCTTCCTGCTGGTGATGTGTGGTTATATCATCTGATATTTAACTGTCACAATCAGCCTTTCTCAAATTGAACAAGACATCCAAGAAGGATTTGTGACACACGTGACCGACTTGGACCAAAGCAAATCCCCAAGAACAGGGAATGAAGAGGAAAATAAAAACCAGGGACATTATTGATACTATCAGTGGTTAAAGTCACAATAATTAATTCAAAACAGAATTAACTGCAGTGTTGTGTCTCTGCATGAAAAGCTATTTACTGCTGCAATCTGTGATCTGTCAGATCGCTGTTGGCTGGTTTGGGCTGTAAAGAGCCAAAGTTTTCTTTGGTTTCTATTCAAATCATTATGTGCAAACATTTTGCATGCAGAGTGGTACTAATGGAGGTAAAAGGTAACATCAATGTGTTTATGAAATTCTTCTTCAACAGATGTAAAGGCAGACCTCAGGATTGTACTTGTTGGGAAAACTGGAATTGGGAAGAGTGCAGCAGGAAACACCATCTTAGGAAAAGATGCTTTTAAATCTGAGCTGTCTTCTTCCTCAGTGACAGAAGTTTGTGAGAAAAAGAAAGGAGAGTTTGGTGGTCTTACATTGGATGTAATTGATACTCCAGGATTGGGTGACACAAATAAATCTGAAGAGCGGGTTAGGGAAGACATTGCTCGATGCATGTCCTTTGCTGCTCCTGGACCTCATGTTTTTCTGGTTGTGCTTCAGCCAACAAGATTCACAAGTGAAGAACAAAAATCAGTGAAAATCATTCAGGCAATGTTTGGAAAAGAGGCAGAAAGTTACACCATGGCCTTGTTTACTCATGGAGATGAGCTGAAGAAAAGAAGTGCCTCCATAGAAAAATTAATTAATGGTAATCCAGATCTGCGTCGCTTCATCAGTCAGTGTCACAGGGATTATCATGTTTTTGACAACGATGACAAGGATCCCTCTCAGGTCAGAGAGCTGCTGCAGAAGATCAACACAATGGTTCAAAGAAATGGAGGAGGCTACTACACCAACGAAATGTTCCAAGAGGCTGAGAGAGCCATAAAAAAAAAGCTTGAAGAACTTCTGAGAAAAGATCCAAACATGGACCCTAAAGAAGCAAGAAAACAGGCAGAGGAAGACAACTCCTTTGTTCAGGCTGTTTTAAAGGGTGCTGCTATTGGAACTGCTGTTGGAGGTGTGTGTTTAGCCGCTGCTGGAGCTGCTGCTGCTGGAGCTGCTGCTGCTAGAGCTGTTGCTGTTGGAGCAGCTGCTGCTGGAGCTGCTGTCGGAGCTGGTGTTGGAGCTGGTGTTGGAGCTGCATATGCCGGGGTTCCAACACAAGATATATATTTCAGAGTGAAAGATGCAGCAGGATGCATCATACAGTGATACACAAGTGTTCAGTTAGCTGCAGCCCATTCCAGTCATATGGAAATTTTAGAATAACACAGTGTTGTATATTTTGATGACATCTTGTTTAGCTTTTCTGGTCTGTCGACTGTATCATCTTTAAAATCAGGTTGATTTCTAATAGTTTTACAGATTATCGTCTTATTTCATTAATTATAAATGAGATTGAAGGGATACTTTTGATTTAATTTTTTTTAAATCTACAACCATTAAAATATAATTTTGTTGTATGTCAGCAGAAGACAGTGGGGACACTGCATTTATCTGAATTATGTACCAGTATTCAAAAGCAAGAACTGATTGATAACAATTATTTTTTGTAGGTTGTTAGAAGAGGTTTTGCTCTTTTTGTTTTGATTAAAAGTCAGGACAATCGTGACATTTTGTGCCTTTCCTGTACTTCATGTCAAATAAAATATGATGATGCCAAATGACAATCTGTATCAGGACCTTTGTTACACAACATTATTAAAAGCATCAACATGCAGGCTGTGTTCTGTATCACTTTGTGTTTTTTCTCTTTCCTTTTTCTGTCACTTCACTACACAGGGTAATGGGTGAGACGACGTTATTTGTTGTTTCTAATATCATTCAGACCCTCACATACATGCCTTGTTTGTTCCACTGATGGGCTCAAAGCAAACAGGATGCTGCAGACCAATGTTTTGTCCAAATGTGTCACTTTGTCTTATTGATGGTAGAAAATGTTAAAGTGATCCTTTTAAAATAAATCTACATCAAGAGAAATTCCACAAAATGAGGGTTTTCCTTTTTCAAGTGGTGAGCACTGATACGCTGGTGTAACAGCCCCTGATGACCTGTGTTGTTTCAGGCTCACACCTGAGGGTGGTGCTGGTGGGGCAGGAGAGAGTGGGGAAGAGTTCAGCAGGAAACACCATCCTGGGAAAGAAGGAGTTTGACTGTGAGATCAGCTCCAGCCCTCTGACTCTGAAGACTGAGAAGCGAGAAGCTGATGTTCAGGGCCGCAGAGTCTCTGTGGTCGACACCCCCGGACTCGTCAGCACTCGGCTGTCTGCAGAGACGGTGAAAACAGAGATGATAAAGGCGCTCGAGCTGAGCTTTCCGGGTCCTCACGTTTTCCTCCTCGTCCTCCAGCTTGGAAGATTTACTGAACAAGAGCAGGAAGGGTTGAAAATTCTGCAGAAGATGCTGAGTGACGACGTCTCCAAACACACCATGGTGCTGTTCACCTATGGAGACCGACTGAAAAACACCAACATCGACCAGTTCATCAGCAAGGACAAAAACCTGCAGGAGCTGCTGAAGAACTGCAGTGGTCAGTACCACGTGTTCAACAATGAAGAGATGGGAGACAAGAAGCAGGTCCAAGAGCTGCTGAACAAAATAGACTCCATCTCAGAGGGAGGACACGTGTACTATGAGAGAAGCTTTGAGTCAGAGAGGTCTGTCTGGAGTTTCAGACCTTTGAGCGTGAGCTCCAGGTATTGCAGGGGTTTAACACTCTGGGTTCTCACGCAAAGTTACATGTGGATTTTTAACACCATCCATTTCATCTTCGCATGGTTGGAGACACATATGGAGTGAGATAAAGGTGCAGAATAAGGCAGAGGAGATGAAGAACATGGATGAGAAACAAAGGAGGGGAAGAAAAGGAAGAGAAAAGAGGAGAATAAGAGGAGGAATATTGTTAGAGTCCTTTATACCCAGAGTTCAAGCATCTCATATTTTGTTAACCATGTATCCAGCTTAGGGGTCGTGGGTAGGTGGAGTCTGTTGCAGCTGACATGTATTATGAAAACCTGAAATAAATTTTGGTGCACACAACCAGGTTGTTGATGAGTTCTGTTTACCTTTGCAAAGGAGTCAAACAACAGCACAGAGAGCATCACAGCAGTCTGCAGGTTTTCTGAAACTGTAAGCCTAGAATATTTATAGAGACAATTCATCTATCTGCCACAGTCACAGAATGCTGTTAGAACACTGTGTAATGATAGATAACTCATACATAAATTCAATAAGGTCAGTTTGACACAGAAGTAGCAGAATCTAAAATTTTCAGTTACACTCTTTTCTTTTGATCATTCAGTATTTACAATTCTGACACACATCAGATCCAGAAGCCCAGACAGGTTCAATCTAGGATATCACTGTGTGTGTTACAGAGAGCATGTTGTCGTTGTTATTAGGTGGCACGGGCACCTTTGGTCTGGGGCAACAGTTATGAAACAAAACACAAGCACAACATTATTAAACATTTAAGAACAACTGAGTATTTTGTGCTTGAAGATAAGGAAAAAGGCTGTTTGCTGCTAATAAATTCCATTAATGAAGACATCACAGCGTGCCTGTCATGGTCCTGGGCCAGTGGCCCAGTGTTTTGAGTTCCTCTTTGTTTAGTTCTGTTTTGTTATAATTTTGGGTTGTGTTTTATAGTTTAGTCTTCTCAGTTTGTTGTGTCTTTGTGTAATGTCTTCTCCCCTTGTCACGTCTTCTGTGTTAGGTCTGCGTGTCACTTCCTGTTTTATTTTGGTAGTCTCGTGCTCCTTGTGTGTTGTGTTCAATTTACTTCCCCTGTGTCATTAGGTTCATTTGTTGCACCTGTTCCCTGTTGTTTCCACTCTCCCTGAATTCCTTGTGTGTATTTAAGCCCTTAGTTTTCCTCTGTTCATTATTCGGGTCCTCGTCTTGTCTACGTCTCTGTGATGACGGTTGTGTGTTTTGTTTCAAGTTTTCAAGTTTTGTGTTTCTTTGTGTTGCTGACTCCCCATCAGCCTGTTTTATGTTTAAGTGTTTTTCAAATAAATCTACACACCAGATCAGCTCTCACACTACGTCCTGCTTTGAGGTCCTTCCTGCCTCGGCTGCACCAGCCGTGACAGAGCCTGCTCAGTGAATCTGAAATTTAGTATTTCTCATAACCTTTATACATCATATTATGATTTTTGAAGTTATATAAGTTATATATAAAATAAAGGTCCAATTTCAATATAAAGCCCCTCTATCAGAAACTGCCTGCACAAGACAAACAAACATATATAATATGTACATGAGGGAAAAAATCTCATTTCTGTTTGTAAAGTGTACGGCAAACATGAGGCATTAACCAATCCCAGAATAATTACTATCACTAATAAAGATCATTAAATTGCCTTCCACCAAAAAAATAAATATATTAAAGTGAAAGAAATTATCGACATCTTTGTCTTTGTCTGTCACTTGTTTGGCCTCTTTAACATTTATTTGTTCTAATATTGTTGATTAAAACATGAATCTTATAAAAGGTTGTGCGAAGGTTCAGAAAAGACCCCCCCCCCTTTCTGTTTTTCATAAAAATTACACATGAAACATAAATGTTATTATGAGGAAGTGACTCACAGTATTCACAGGAGTTTAACTCTGTATTTCTCTATATAGCAGCACTATTTTAGACACTGTGACAGCTGTTAGTGTGAAAAACAAGAACAAAAGACTGAAAATCATTAGCTGAATTTAGCTGGATTGAAATGTTTGTATCAGTGTTTGTATTCATGTTTCACTGAAATGCATATATGTTTCATAGATTTGAAACAATAACTGCCATGTTAACCATTGCAACCATGTTCTAATGTCTGATAACTGTTTCATTTCTCCTCAGCAGCAGGGACTGAATACTCTGACATGTTAATCAGAGATGGAGATGAAGTCATTTTGTCTTGTGGAATTGTGAAAGATGATCTGGATAAATGTGACAGGACTACATGGATCTTTTCTAGTGTTAGTTACACATCAGCAGTAACACTGTTTGAAGGTGGGAAGATTCACAAACACAGCAAAAACAAATCAGACAGACTGAGTGTTACAGGAAACGGTTCTCTGGTTATGAAGAACGTCACAGCTGAGGATGTCGGTCGATACACCTGCAGAAAATTCAGCAAATCGGGAAAATTCAAAGGTTCTGAATTTGTAGCTGAAGTCTGTCTGGTTAAAAGTGAGTATTTCCATAATAATGTTTTCAGCACAAACTGATTCTGAAACTTTACCCTAATTTGAGTCACAATAAATATTAATCTTGTTTTTCTTTGTCACCAGTAACAGAACATAAGGATGGCAACAACGTGACAGTAGAGTGCTCTGATACTCAGTGAAGTGGCTCTGTGAGGATCAACGAGGCCTGAGGATGTCACAGTCTGCCTGCTTGGCCACTGTGACTTTGGCAACATCTGATTATATTTATTCATCCAAGAATTATGAGCTACTCAAGTGCCAGGTGATAAGTGGAGACATCATGCAGGAGTTCCCATTCTGGATTCAAACACTTGGTGAAAAAAGTGGTGAGAATGAAAAATGACTTCACCTGTTTATGAAAAGTAAACAGCTTTGTGTGATAGTAGGTTCAAGAATAGACCTTCAGCTTTCATTTATCCTGTTTATAGTGTATCCAAGTATGACAGCAATCACTCCAATAACTGTACCTGTGGCCAGATCAATCTTTTGCTCCTGTTTAGAGGACATGCAGTAGTTACTAAATGACAAACACGAGGTTTTGATTCATCATTTATGATCCGATGGGTAACACCTGGTCCAGAACAATCACTGTCATAATTAAAAACATTAAACATATCTTCCAAACTTTTATAATCTATAATTCTGATTTCTTTAAGTATAAGTGATAAATGTATTCATCTGTTGTTCAGGGATATTTTTACACCTCATAAAACAAATGAGAAAAGGGATCTCTTCTGGTGACCTATTTTAGAGAGAACATGAAACAGTAGCATAAATATCTGAATGGTTTTATTGTCTTTCCAGGCCTCTGGAGCTTCATCAGTGTCCCTGTTTGGTCAGCAGCACTCGTAACAGTCGTTGTGGTCATCAGCATTTGAACGAGAGCTCAGGGTGAGAATATTCACGTATGAATAAGGTCTCATAAACCTGGATTTTCTCTGTGGATACTAATATTTACTTTTTCTCTTGTCTTTTCAGGGAAAAACACACGGATGGATGAAAACACTGAGTGTGTAAAACACATTTAATTTACTCCATCACACTGTGTTTGACTTTATGTAAGATTATAGATGTTTAAGATTTAATTATGGTTTTATTAGTGTGTTATCACCTGGAATTATAAACTGTTCTTTTAGCATCAAATGAACCCTTCATTGCAGGGAGGCTGTGGCTCAGGAGGCAGAGCAGGTCACCTACTAATCGGAAGGATAGCCTTAGGTTCGATTCCTTGCTGCATGCCAAAGTATCCTTGAGCAAGATACTGAACCCCAAGCTGTCATGGCTTGTGTGTGGCAGGCAGGATTGGACCCCAGGATGCAGACTCACAAGAAATAGAACTTAAAGGTGGATTTATTGAGAAAATACAAGAAACCAAAACTCAGCTAGACTGGAGCTGGACGGGTGCCAGAACTAAATAATAATAATAAAAAAAACCCTACGGCGAAGGGACACACACAGCGAGGGAACACTGAAGACAACGCAACAAAGAACTGATGAAAACTGAGGGCTTAAATACACAATAGGTAATTAGGGCAAGAGGAAACAGCAGGACACAGCAGGTGAAACAAATAAATTCCTGTGGATTAGCCAGTTACTCCTGTACAGGAAGTCTGAACCGGCTTGAGAGGATCAGAGTTTCTAATTCCAAGAGAAATTCCCCAGCAGGCAACGCAGAAATTGTTTAATGCGGTGATGGAGACTCACCTATATCTAACTGCCACCCTCTCCTCCTGATGTCTACCCTGCTTCTGCTGATGAAACACTGCCTGATTTCTGATACCGATCTTGAGATGAATGAGAAGAAGGAGTATGCCCTGGCTAGAAACGTAAACCTTTCCAGCCGTCCCGATAAAGTCCAAATGGGGTAGCAGTGAGTCCTCCAGCTCCTTTGAAACTTGAATCCAACACAGCAAAGGTAGAGAGAAAATTTAAAATCCCACTTTGTAAGTCCACAGTGGTCAGATGGTGAGTAATCCTCTGGCACTTCTCACTGAAATTTCCAACTGTGGACTCCAAAATTCCCTCTTGCTCATTGCTCCTTACTCGCTCTGTGGGAAACTAGAGGACACAAACCCCGAACATTCCTAAACACCTTTATTTTACACTCATTGTACTTGTACACCGCCCCCCCCACCCCATCTCTGTCTCTCTGAGTCACACATCTTACACACACACACACACACACACACACACACACACACCACCCTATTACATGTACCACATTCAGTAATTTCCCCACATAAACAGGGCATACAGCACTTCCTCTTTTCATCTCAACACACAGATCAGCACAGTTTATCAAACTTTACACTCTTATTCATTATATTAATTAGATTGATACTTGATCAGAATTATACTTCATTAGAATTATGCACGATTAACTATTAGCGAAATCATGTATAGATATATTCTGTTATAGCACTCTGTTACTCTGACCATAAGAAATAAGAAGGCTTTTTTCCACTCTTGGATAGAGCTAAGCCAGGGGACCTCACACCTTTAGACCGACCCAACAATCAGACGACCCCCTGTGTGCAAGAACTTGGTCACAGTGGGAAGGAAAAACTCCCTTTTAACAGGAAGAAACATCCGGCATAACCAGGCTCAGGGAGGGACAGTCATCTGCCATGCCCGGCTGGGGGTGAGGGGAGGGAGACAGGACAAGTGACACACTATCGGAGAGAACCACAGATCAACTAATGATTAAATGGAAAGGGATGTTCACTGTTTAAGGTTTAGTGGGAGTTTTGAAAAAGTAATTTTGGTCTCAGTGAGCAAGAAAATCGATGAACTAACTTCCATCCAGGAACATGAGCATGCTTTAATGGTTGGGAATGTTGGGAGATCATTATAGGACCAAGTAGTGGGTCTATCACCTTGTGATAAATGTAGGATAGTGATGTGATAAATATCAGAGAGGTGAGACTGGTATTATAAAGTGTTAACCTGCAGACACCTGTTTGGTGTGTGATTGTTGTTTTGCTTTTAACAGGTGTTTAATGAAGACGATATCGTGAACTATGAAAACGTGAGGCCTCCTGATGGAGACTAATTGGCTCCACTGATCAACAACATCTGGCTCACCTTCTATACAGCTGTGGTCAGAAGTTTACATACAATCATCATGGGCAAGAGCTCTTTTTCCCAGGGTGGATGATTGTACAGCATACACCTTTAATTACTTAAAATCCCTAACTAACTAAATGCTTTTAAGGATGAACTACTTAAATTCCTTTTAGCTTTGTTGTCAGGTGTGTTTCTAGAATACAACATGTGCTTTAATAAGCTTTGAATTTCAGCAGACTCTTCTTTATTATCTTTTTAACATGATGTAATCTGAAAATAAAGAGATGCTAAAAATTCATTGTTTTTTTTGTTTTTTTACATTTTTGAATTCAGTCTTCAGTCCAGCCCCTCCCACTTTTTAACTTCTGTCCTCACCTGGATCCACAGCTGTCATTTCTTTCCTCAGTTCATACACAGCTAGTAATGCCGTGTCATTTGTCCCTTTTTCTGGAAGTACCATGATGCCAAGCTGAATATTTTTGATCCCCACTATTTTCAACTGTTGGACACACGTAGTTTTTTTTAGTACTTCAAGCCCTGCAGTCTTCCTTTACAAACATGTGAAAGAATGGGTTCTAAAGAGTGTACCAAAGGCTCTGTAACAGGATGCCATCCATTGCATCTTTGCAACATCTTTGTTCCATCATCAGCTGTCAGTGGTATTACTGCAGAGTGGAAACATTTAGAAACCACAGAAATTTTCAGGGTGGGGTGAAAGTTGCAGCGTGCTGTGTGAGTTAAAAAACTCAGAAATAGAAAAAGGAACCGACAGTCAGGGCAAAAACATTAACTACTCCTCTGTGTGCTTGAGGAGTTGGACTCTCGACCTAAAAGGATATATTTACAACATGTTTGTGTTCCATTTAAAGAAGAGCAGCAATATTGAGAACATTTACATAAACTACCAATCTTCAGATATTTGTCTTTTTTTAATATATCAGCGTCAATAACACATTATGACTCAATATATTCTTACTGCTCTTTTTTCTCTGTTTTTAATGCTTAAGTAACTTCCTCTTTGGTTTTACAGTCAGTTATTCGTTGTCCAAAATCATTTCACATTCATGGGACTTTGTCAGCCTCCTGTGACCTTTGACATTTTTAATGTTGGTTGGTTTTAATTATGTTGATCAAAGATTGTTACAAAATGTGTGTTTTCGGAGAGACGACAAAGTCTCTCCTTTTTTTTCTTTAGCCACACTGAGGAAGTGAATTCAAACTGATCTCAGGTCAGCACCACTGGTTCTCTCTAAAAGAAGAACTGCTTTTAAATTTGTGACAAAGACAGGAGAGATCGACATGCTCAAGTTCAAATGGATTAAAATGCTCTCATTACTGATACTGATACCTCACTTAACAGGTAAGACTGCACATTCATTTATAAATGAGATTTAAATACTAATATTACACAGCAGATGGTTTAATATTCACCAACTGTGACCAGCCAAGTGAAGCATCACTGTGTGAAAATCACTCACATCAACCAAACATAACAAAAACACTAACATCTGTTTTATTTCTTCAGCAGCAGGTGAAGGCTATGAGCTTGTTGCTAGAGATGGAGCTGAAATCACTTTGCCTTGTGAAACCGTGACGGATGATCTCCTTACCTGTGACAGCATCACCTGGACTTTTAAACATTTGAGACAACGAGGCGAAGCAGAGCTGGTTACTTTAGGACAGATTCTTCATCATTCCAAATCAGACAGACTGAGCATCACACCGAACTGTTTCCTGACTGTAAAGAATGTGACCGCTGAAGATGTTGGTCAGTACGTCTGCAAACAGTTTAACGAACTAGGAGAAGACGACGGTCCAGGTTACAGAGTTGAGCTGTTTGTCGTTACCCGTCAGTATTTACGTCACAAAAAGTGTACAACATAAGGAAACCATCACAGCAGTTATTTGTAATCGTTGTCTCACCGTGTCTTCATCTTTGTCTTTTTCACCAGTGACTGAACAGAGGAGCATTGATACTGTGGCTGTAAAGTGCTCTGTGTCGACACACAGACGGTGTAGAAACACAGTGAGGTGGATGATAAATGGTAAAATCTGGGGTGTGAATGATACATCTGCGAAGATAACTGAGCCTACCTGCTCAGCCTCTGCGCTCTTTCTGATTTATCACAATGTTTACAAGTCAAATTATGAGTTTTTGAGCTGCAGCGTGACAGACGTCAGCGGCAAAGAGCACCTGCTTAGCTTCTATCCCGAAACACCAAGTAAGCAAACAGGTAAGCTGAACCATTTAAAATCACATAATTACAATATTTGAAGAACTGCATTTTTTGACATTATGAAATTTCTTTATTATCAGTTTTCTGATTTTTTTGTTCTTGTGGTCGTGTGAAAAAAAGATTCTTTTATACATAAAGTTTCATGTTGCTTGTATTTTTCTGGTTTGGGCCGCCTGAACAGTGAATGTCAGTGGATTGAATGAACAACTATTTATATAACTGCTTCACAACAGAAGATACACACACATACACACAGTTTGTTAAAGAACAGTAGAGATCACGAGATGAGAACACAGAAACAACAACAACAATCTCCATTATTAGCCACAATTGTATTATTGAGGGTGACAATGTCTATAAATATAACAATCATTTGAAGGTGCAGCCCTACAGTGGAGTTACAACCTGTGCAGGGTGGACCCAGCCTCTTATATTAATACTAATACAATATTTCTGCTGTTTGCAAGAGACCGGTGGAGACTGGTGGAGGTTCATCATCGTCTCTGTGGGTGTAGCAGCACTCATAACAGCTGTTGTGGTTGTGCGCGTATGGACCAGAGGTGAGGGTCTGAATATTACCAAGTGGGTTTGATGAACTTGGGTTTTGCTTGTGGAACCTAAAGCTGAGTCTGTGTCTCGTCTTTTTAGGTAAATCAGCACAGACGGCTGAAAAGACCGTGAGTTCTTAAAATAGATTCACGAAAGATTTATTCTACTCTTTCCTTGTAGACCAAGTTTGGTTTGCTTGATGACCAGTAACAGCAGGGCAGTGGAGTTATATCGATGTGTGAGAATACTGTTTTGTGTTTTGCAGGTGTGTAATAATGAAAATAATGCACTGTGATATTTTCTGCTCTTCTGATGGAGTTTCACTGACCTTCCTGCCTCTGTCAGAGCCACCAATCAGCATCGACCTTTTTAAAAGACACAGCTCCTGCTCTTCCTGGCAGGGAGCGTCATGTAAAGCACAGCGATCCAGCATCAAATGCAGAAAAGCCTCGATCTTCAGTATGAAACACTGAGTTATAACACATTCATGTTATCTTTTTTATAGTGGCACATGAAGCTGATTTTTATTATCTGCTATATCATCTTAAAGTTTATCAGTGTAGTTATATCATGGCCACATACTGCTGTTACTCTGTTATATTTATCATGAGGCCAGAAGATTAGTTTACCCAGATTTACCCACAGTAGATCACCCAGGAGTTTAGTTTATTTTTATATTTTTCTTTTTTTTCCTTTTTCAGTTGCACAGACGTGATCTTAGTTTAGACCCTGTGTGAAACAGAACTGATTTAATCTGAGTTTAAGCTGCTTTTTTATCATTTGTGTCAGTGTGCTGTTGATCTCAGTACACACACTGTTGTCTTAATTGTACTTAAACAATGTAATTTGTAAATAAATAAATGAACAATAAGAGGAAGTTAATTTTTATTTTTTGCATCTCTGTTATTTCTGGCTGCCTCTTTCCAGTGTCATTTTTCCCCCTTTTTGCCTTCTGATCAACAGGATCCACTTCCTTCATCATCCTCATCTTGTCTTTGCACTCTTTTCCAAACCTGCCATCACCCTGTAGCCAGCTTCTCTGTTTATGACGTATTCTTAAGTTCCCAGTGATTTTAGACTTTAATTCTCCCTGTGTTTTTCCCTCACTGTCCTTGCCTTATGTGTGGAGTCTCTTGCATCTTTTTTCCTTAGTGTGTCTGTCTCCCTGTGTGGTGTCAAGTTTGTGTTTGGTTCCTTGTCTTCTCACTTCCTGTTTTATTTTGGCGGTCTTGTGTTCTGTGGCCTTGTGTCCTGCTGCTTCCCCTCGTCTCCTTTGTATCTTTCTGTTCACCTGTTCTCCCAGCTGTTTCCACTTCACCGTTATCCCTGTGAGAGCATTGAGTCTTCCTTCCTCATGTGTCATTCATGTTTCCTTATCACCTTACCTTCTAGCTTTCCGTTTCCTTTCATATTTAGTTTCACTATTTATTGTATTCTGGTTTCAGCCTGATAAAGACTCGCTTTAAGTTCATCCCTGCCTGCCGCCTGTGGGTCTGCTCTTGGGTATTCATTCTTCACACTCCACCAAACAACCTGTGCCAGACATCACAGATGAAGTCCTGCTATGGTGTATTTTAGCTTAAAGGGAGGAGCTCTGTGTTTGGGTGAAGATCTGGGGACCTTAGTTTGACTGTCTGCAGTCTTGATGTGTCAGATTTGTGTAACCTACAAATCAGTTTCACCTGCCTATCATCTCAGGACTTTCATTACAGTTTTATTCTGTGGCTTGTAAATTAAGTCTCTACTGAGGGCACTTAAACTCTAAATGAAGGAAAAAATATCCAAAAGAAACACGTTTCATCCTGAGCCACACTAAACTCAAAGGCTGCATTGTGAAACCTCCCACCTCCTCGTCTTTTGGTCCGTACACTGATCCCTGAAACCTCTATGCTTATTATCAGAAATAATGAGAGATGGGTGATGTAGAACAGCAACAGCTCATATAAACATGATTTATTTTTTTAAACCTTTTGTTTCTGTTGGGTTGTGTAATGGAAAAAGACTTGTGGTTGGCTAAAGTTCTCCCATGCTTAATTAAAGTCATATTATTCAGCTCATTTTAATTTCTAACATTAAATGTTGCACTATGCTTTATCCATAAATTGTTCATCGTTATCTCAGTTTCAGGATTTATTGTTGTAACAATCCCTTTTGTCCAGAAGGGGGTGCTGTATATTCATTCTAACCATGTGCCTGGTTTTAGTGCAGACATAAAAGTCTCATGTTGTATCAGTTGCTTCAATTTGATATGCAGTCATTTAAACAAACATCTGTATGTATTTGTTTTTATGTTGCAGGATGAGAGTGTTGCAGGTTTATTTTGCATTCACATTGATGTTCCAGTAGTTTCCACTTTGTGGCAATATTTGATATTAATGGCAACAGTGTGTAAAATCTCACCTTTAGATGTCAGCAGCAGGTTGCAGATTTCAGTCAAATGAATTCTGTTTCTTCCCCCACCCTGAAGTGTGTAATCTTTGCTGTTAGCAGCTGTAGGACAAACGTGTTTCAGTCAGCCAAGAAAGATCAGAAACATTAAATGCAGACTGTACTTCATGGCTGACCTGAATATTTCTACTAAACTTTGTTGTAAAAAGACATTTTTGTACACACCAGGGTTATAATAGTTTTGGATTTTACATTATAGTTTAGTTTTAGTTAGTTTTTACTTTTTTTTCTCTAATTCAGTTAGTTTTAATTAGTTTTCAGAGCGGTTTTGCTCATTTTTATTAGTTTTTATTTTTGGTTTAATGCTTAGTTTTAGTTTAGTTTCATTAGTTTCAGTATTAGTTTTAGAATTTTCATACTTTGTCAGGTGCAAGATTCAATGCGCAAAAGTGACTATTGTGTAATAAAAACTCAACAAAAGATACCATAAAGAAATATATTCAACAACCAACAGTTCACAAGACAGAAGCACTACATGCTAAATGTGTAATAATTAGGACACACCTGAACATCAACAGGGAGAAACAAAGAAAAATATGAACTCCCAAACTCAATAAATTCTACAATAAACTCCAGCATCAGTGCAGTAGATTAACAACACCTACATGTGGTGTTTGACAAAAACAAACTCTTTGAAGGAGTCAAAGCTCAAATCCAGCTGCATCCAGCTGCAAGAATGTCTCGGGAGTCCGAGACATTCTTTCTGGGGAAGAATGTCTCGGACTCCCGGACCATCAGCACTGGCACTCCTCAGGGCTGTGTCCTCTCTCCTCTGCTCTTCTCCCTGTATACCAACTGCTGCACCTCTGACCACCAGTCTGTCAAGCTTATTAAGTTTGCAGACGACATGACTCTCATCGGACTCATCTCAGACGGGGACGAGTCGGCCTACAGGATGGAGGTCAAACGTCTGGCGTCCTGGTGCAGCCACAATAACCTGGTACTGAACGCCCAGAAGACAGTGGAGATTATAGTGGACTTTAGGAAGCACACAGCCCCTCTACCCTCCATCATCCTGACTGACACCCCCATCACCACAGTGGACTCTTCTCGCTTCCTGGGAACTACCATCACCCAGGACCTCAAGTGGGAGCCCACCATCACCTCTGTCATCAAAAAGGCCCAGCAGAGGATGTACTTCCTGCGGCAGTTGAAGAAATTCAACTTGCCAGCAAGGACCATGGTGCAGTTCTATACTGCCATCATTGAGTCCATCCTCACCTCCTCCATCACTGTGTGGTACGCTGGAGCCACCACTAGGGACAAACAGAGACTACAGCGCGTTGTGCACTCTGCTGAGAAGGTGATTGGCTGTAACCTCCCATCTCTCCAGGACCTGTACACCTCCAGGACACTGGGGCGTGCAGGTCGGATCACAGCCGACCACTCTCACCCTGGGCACAGACTTTTTGACCCTCTCCCCTCAGGCAGGAGGCTACGGTCCATACGGACCAGAACCTCCCGCCATAAGAACAGTTTCTTCCCCTCTGCTGTTGGACTCATGAACAATAACCCTAAGACTGTTACCACCACCCTCCACAAACGCTGATGACCCTATGTCTATGCACCTGTCTGACTGCACTGATGTACATATTAGTGGAATATAGTCTACATTCTTCTATCTTTTAATTAGTCTCTGCACTGTATATTTTGTAATTTTGTAATATTGTGCTATAGTTATAGCTCTAATATCTCTGTATATTTGCAATTTGTATACTTGTATATTGTCTTATAGTTTTTATACTTATTTGTTTTTTTCTGTAAGCACGAAGTACCGCAGCAATTTCCTAATGCTGTGAACCTGTTCACCCATATGGCAATAAAAACCTTCTGATTCTGATTCTGATTCTGATTCTGATCCTGATGTTCTCCACCACCCGAAGCTGCTTCTGTTTTGGAGCTAGCTTGGTTAGATGCTGCTGATTAGACTTGCAGGGTCTTTGCAGCCTCTGTACACAACCTACGGAAGTGTCCGACCTCATGTCCGCATTTATGCTTGTGTGTTGTGTGTGTTAATTACCTTGTGGTCGTGTGCTGCGGTGCCAGCTGGGACTTTTTTTGGTCCTCGCTCTTTGTGTTCAGTTTTTTGGCTGCAAACATATTTGTCCCTGTTTTTCCACTTCCTTCATTTCCTCACGTCCATTCCGACAGCAGTCTCCCTCCAGGAATTTGCTGACATTTGTGAGTCCTTATACTGATGCTTTGATTATTATTCCTGATTGTTATTCTCTCACTGATGAAGTAGACGGAAACGCACAAGAACTGAACAGGTTCATCACAGCGTTGCGGCAGCGTGGACCCGCTCTGAACCCGGTCGGTTCAGAGCGACTCTGCCGCTTTCTCGTGCACACGCACACACACAGCTGCCCGACGGCGCTCCCAGCTTAAACTCGGAGAGCGGGAAAATGATCAATCCAAAATAATTTCAGTTAGTTTTAGTTAGTTTTTTAAACTCACAATACAGTTTTAGTTAGTTATCGTTTTTCCTTTTAATTGTAGTTTTTATATTTTTCAGTTAACAACAATGTTTTTTCAATTTCAGTTTTCATTATTTCGTTCGTTTTCGTTAACTATAATAACCCTGGTACACACTATATTTTAATACTATATTTGAATCAATGTCAGCGATTAGCAGAATGAAAAATGGATATGTCTCTGTTAAATATTTTGAGGTATTTTATCTTTTTACTCTAGAGTCACCTAAAAAAAGTTTTGGCCACCGTTTATTAGTAGTGAATGTTCTGAGATAGCAGACCCGGACCGGATCTGCCCCAGGCTGCTTTGCTGTCTGGGTCGGCTGCCAGTCCACAGTTTACCTAATTCTGGGTGGGAAGTGTATACGTCTCTGGAGGAAGCGGTAAAACTTCGTGAAAGGATTCCAGTACAGATCGATGAGTCAGAGAAGCTCACTTCAGACTGATGACAGCCACACTGAGGGGAGCTGTTGAGGATATGCTGAACTTTTCTGTTGGTAAGTGCTGCTGTTTTTGCTGCTGTTAGCTGCTCTGTTCGTCTGCTCTGTACCTTTAAAATATCTAAAGGAAACACATTTGTTCCTGTGCCACGCTAGACTCAAAGTAAAGGCTGCAACATCTTTCTTACCTGAAACTGTCCAGATGGAGCAGAAGAGTTGAGCAAGGTTTTACTCTAAAACTGTTCAGCTGGATCAAACTGTGATTTCTAGAGCATTTCTAGAGCAACCAATATAAAAAAAAAAACATGGAGCAACATGTAGGATGTACAACTGATGGTAACTTTCTGCACAGCCCCATGGTGCATCTGTAGAAAAAGAAAAGATCAAAGAAATTATTAAAACCATGACATTCACGCCCATGATGATGAGGGGATATAAACTTGATCAGCAGTGTGTGTCAACATTTTCTTTGTTTGTGATTCTTGTGCAATTTAAAATCCCTTAAATGTGACATCCGTCTGTTTCTCCCACCTGTTGTTTATTCTGCTCATTTGTGGGTAGCAGCTCCAGAGCTCTGCTGCTGTTATGGCCACATTATCAGAAAAATTCATTAAACGTGCTAAATCTCCATAAACAGGTTCAAAAGTGTGCTGTCGATCACCAACATGAATCCTGTTTAATAACAAACACTAGCGAACAAGCAATATGAGCACAAAAATATAATCTGCTGGTACAAAGTATTTAGTTTCATGTATGGTAGTGGACAGGAAGTACACTGTGGCTTCAGTGTACAACACATTATTAAATAAACTGTATATCTACACCCAGCAAACCTCTGTTAAAGTCAATAAGACTGTCAGTTTGTGTTCACTTTTTTCATCTCCATATGTGTAAAAACTGAGGAAACTAATGCGCTCTGCCTGCAGTAAAATAACCACAGCGTGAGTGAGGAGGAGACAGGAAGTAAGCTGGATACTATATTTGTCTTTATTGGGCACGAGTACAGAGACTTTGTGAGTTATGATGGTGGCAGAAAACAAAAGAATGAAGCACAGTGGCTGAATAGAAAATATTTTATATTTGTGTATTTCTGATACTTCCTTTCACAGGTAAGGAAACCTATATTTACTACTACTACTACTACTACTACTACTACTACTACTAATAATAATAATAATAATAATAATAATAATGCCTTAGTCTTATATAGCGCAAATGCACCCAAAGCTGTTCTGATATTGCTAAAGATGGTTTAGGAGGTAACATTGGCTCAAATAAAACCTTTTGCTATTTTTCCTTAACATCATGAGTTTAACAGAAGTTTCAAATATACATTTTCAAATATGAATATGAACTAGAGCACTACATACGAGACTAAAAGCTTTATTCTAGTCTGACTTCACTGTCTCTATTTCTTAATGCTTATCAGCAGAAACTGCACAAGATGACAAAATAAGAAGCGCTCCTCACACCAGTGAAGCCAGTTATTGTTTTGTATGTTTGTCTGTTTATTTGTTTATATATACAACCGCAAAATTACCAGTCTGAGTCATACCAAATTTCACAAAAGATGCCCAGTTCATCACCTGATTCAATTTTTGCCATAACTGGGTCAGGGTTAGAGGTCAGAGGTCAAGTTTTTTTCTGAAAATCGTGTGAACGTGACTCAAGAACAGTGTGACCCAGCATGTTAAAATTCACACGATGGTGAATCTACTAAACGTCTCGGACGACTTAGTTCTTAATAATAATGCCAATCACAGATACAGACAGTATTATTATTATGATTTTAGCATTTCTTATTACTGGTTCTTACTTTGCCATTTGGAAGTCACTGAGGCTCATATGCAGCCCATTGAGATCTACTGTATGTGTAACTATGTGTTCTAAAACTTGTGCTTCCAGGGGATTGGCGCCACGACTTTAACACAGGAAACTCCATCAAATGAAAGTTATTTGGAAAATTATGGACAGCAGGACGTATGTGTTACCCCGGAGATTCAGTGTTTGGAGAGTGACATGTTTGTGAGACGGGCAATGTTCAAATCAGCTAGAATGTCTGCTGGGGGCGGGGCTTGCTTCTTGTCAGTTGCCTTGAAATGATGAACTTGTGCATGACGCTGCTGTTTATTTTGGGCACCCACCTCCTTATTAGTCTTGAAAACATGCAGATGGATAATTTTTGTCTGTGTTAGTGATGACCCTGGATTGAAACAATGTGAGATCATCCTGTGTTCATGTAGCTGTTCTCACTGTCCTGTAGTTACTGTTAATAGCTGTCCTATCAATAACTGCAGGCTTCCTTCCTCCTGCCTCGTGCGCTCTGTTCAGTCTGAAGTTTTCTTCCCACAGAGAACCATGCAGCATTATTATCACTTTGACCTTCACATAAATCTACTGATCTTGAAGGCAAGGTCAGAGGTCAAATTTGACATATTTAAAATCTTTATATTGTACTTTTTATATGGCAATAATACACACCACACTAGTAAGAATCATAATTTCTAAATTATAAGTTTTTTTTTTTTTTTGGTCAGTATCCAACTCATAAATCATTAAGTAACCTTGAAGACTCCGGTGGATGTAAGCCAAATTTTAATGGCTTGTTAACGTGACCCGACTCTACACGCCTACAAAGTTTGATCACAATTCATTCAAAACTTTTCATCCTATCGTGTTTAGAGTCAGAATGACACACACGCAAACACTGCAAAAACATAAGCTGCTTGATGGAGGTAATTAAGCACTGAACCGTTTCCCATTAATTCTCGGTTGAAAAGTTAAGCTGCAACGGATGTAATATATTTGTGACCACTATGACTCATGTGGCGCTGTTTTCCCTGCTCAGAGCATGCTCACAGCATGTTATTGTTAATGCAACAGTAAAAATAACAATAACATACAGTAATCTGAACTACTTGACAGATTTACAGCATCTAACTTGCTGCATTTACAGATGTCTGAAGCAGATTGATGATAACTTACAGTTGTCACCAAACTGTGGCTGTCTGTGACATTTATGGCACCTGACAGGTTTGCTCTGGTTTTGTTTCAGTGATTTTAAACTTTAATTTCTACACTAGCTTCATTTTATCTGCTGACTATTTTAGTTTTTATACTTTGATACCTTCTGTTTGTTTTCTGATGCAGTTTTTATTCCTCCTTTTGTGTTATTATATAGCAAATCAGCTGAATTTGTCTTGAACTGTTTAAGATATGTGAGGAAAGAAGGCTGAAAGTCATAATGAAGTCATGCTAATGTATATATGTAATACTAATTACAGGAAGAAGATGTTTCAGTACCTCAAGAAGAACAGAGAGAGAGACTGAGAGAAACGATGGTTAAATCTAGATGGATTAAAATGTCTCTGTTTTTTATGCTTGTGTTTCAGTTTACAGGTAAGAATACATCTAACATGTAGGAGATTTGTTTTATTCAAACTGACTTTATTATGAAATCTTTATGTAACACAGACAGCTGTCCTTTTGTTTGAGCAATATAGACTAAGTTTGGTACACTCTTATCAATAAAAAACATATAAATGCAAACTCTTTTATGCACAACTATGTAAATTATCTGCACTCTGACATGAAATGGAAACATTTTTTGCTTCTTTGTCTTCTTTCTCAGGAGCTCTAAGTGGAGAACTTTGGCTTTTCTTTACTGTCAGAGACGGAGATGAAGCCACTTTGCCTTGTGAAAATGTCATCAAGAATCAGCACAGCTGTGACGCTACCACCTGGTTCTTCAGTGACTCACAAAGCACACAAACAGTAGAGCTTGCTGATCTTGGAAAGATCAGAGAAAAAGCCAAATCAAACAGACTGAGTGTTACAGCAGACTGCTCACTGATTATAAAGAAGGTCACAGTTGAGGATGTTGGTCGTTACACCTGCAGACAGTTTAGGAGGGAATCAGAGACACAGGAAGGTCAGGATGCTGTGGTTCTTCTGTCTGTTGTCATCAGTGAGTATTTACACCACAATATTTTTGTTAGAATAACAAACTGACACATTATATTTAGAAAAATAAACTTCTTCTTTCTTTGTCTTTCACTTGAAATTCATCTTCACAGTGACTGAACAGAAGAACACTGATCAGGTGACTTTAAGCTGCTCTGTGAGGACATATGAACGCTGTAAACACAGAGTGAAGTGGATCCATAACAGTGAAGATCTGAATACACCTTACTCAAATTTACAAACATCACAGTCTCGCTGCTCTGCTACTGTGACCTTTCTGAACCTTGCATACACTCACATATCAAGTTATGACTTTAAGTGTATTGTTACGACAGAAGATAACAAAGTGCAGCTTTTTTCCTTCAGCCCTCGTTCATCAGGTAAGAAATCAGGAGAGAGTCTGAGGAACTTTTTAAATAAATTCATGTTAATCTGAATAATTACCTAAAATATTTGCTAATTTTATTAATCTGAAGCTTAATAAAGCTAACTGACTTGACTTACAGCTTGTTAATAAAAGGTTCACTGAATTGTGTTCTTTGGTTCAGGTGAAGAAACAAACACAGCAACAACAATTAAAATAGACACAATAACTAAAAATACAACAAAAGAGCTGGAAATCATAAACGTGTCAACAAAATTACCAGGTAATGCCAAGAATTTAGTTTTGTATATTTTATTGATCTGAAGCTTTAATCGACTGTTAGAGAACATATGTTTTTTTTTATGAAGGATCCTCTGCATGTTCTTCTTTTTTCAGGTGAAGAAACAAATAGGGCAACAATTAAACTGGAAATAATGATGGAAAAAAGCATAAAAGTAGATCTGACAGCAAAAGAGTTGGAGATCACGGATGGTTCGAGAAAATTACCAGGTAATAACAGTATTCTGTATCTTTTTTCTTTTTTTTAATGATTGGCAGAAAAGATTTTCATGGGTGCAACCCACATATTTAACTCTGCTGCTCAAACCACAAATATGTTTTCCTTATAAATGTGGCTCCATCTAAGAGGAAATAATCAGGTTTTCCAACAGGATAAGAATTGTTACAACAACAAAACAACCAAACACAAATTTCCTTATTTTTTCTATATATGAATAATTTATGTGATAACTTCTCAAATGCTGCCTTCCATTTTTATGCAGATGACACAATTATTTATTGTTCATCTCCTTCATTAGTACAAACCCTTGAATTCTTGCAGGCTGCCTTTGACGTTGTCCAGTCCCATTTAACAAAACTTAAATTGGTGTTAAATGTCCACAAAATTCCTGCTGTTCTCAAGTGGCAAAGAATTGCTGTCCAATCTTCCCAAAATTAAAACAATTCAAGGGGCTAGTCAAATCTTTTAAGTATTTAGGTATCATTATAGATGATGATTTATAATGTAAACCCCACATCAGAAAGCTTGTGTCCAAACTGAAACTTAAAAAGCTTCTTTTATAGGAATAAATCCTGTTTCTATCTTAAAGTGAGGAAATACTTGATTTCCACAACTTTTTACCTTTATTGGATTTTGGTGATTTGAGTACCTAAAGAATTTGGATACTGTTTATCATTGTGCTTTACGATTTACTGTGGGCTGTGGAAATCGTGTTCACCACTGTTCTTTGTATGCTGCTGCTGGATGGCCATCTCTGTATATCCACAGACTTTCTCACTAGTTAGTTTTAGTCTATAAATGTTTATTACATAAACTTCACTCTCAAAATAAAATACAAACGCATGTCCCCAGAGTAAGAATAGAATTAGGGAAAAAGGCTTTTAAATATGCTGCTCCTGTTTCCTGGAACAATCTACAAAAGGAGCGGAAATTGTCAGAACTGGTTACGATGGGGGAGTTTAGGACCATTTTGAGGGAATGTGAAAATGGGTCTTTTGGTAAATGTAACTGCTTTTAACTGCTTTAATTTGCATATATGAGTTTATCTTGTTAGATTGTGATATGTTTTATCTCTTGGAAAAGAGATATGTAATCTCAGTGAGACTTTTTACCTGGTTAAATAAAGGATGCAAAAAAAAAAAGAAACTTTCCATGTTTTCATTCTCCTCCCAGGCTGGTGCTGGTACAGACTCAGCGTTGTGTCTGTGGGTTTAGCAGCACTTATAACAGCTGCTGTGGTCGTCAACATCTGGATACGAGCTGGTGAGAATATTCACATGTGAACACGACGGCTTCATAAAGCTGGACTCTGTTAAAGCTGAAGTTGATTCTTAGTTGATCTTTTTAGGGAAGAAAAAGCAGCGACGGATGAAAACACGGTGAGTTTGTTAGAATAAAACAGAAATTTTTTTTTTGTTTGTTGTTTTTTCTTCGTTTACACAACAATAAAGCACGACACATTACAGATACATCAAGATAAGACAGACAATAAATACACAATCAAACTGAATTTGGATGAAATGCTGTTTGTTAATTTAACAAAAGTGATGAATCAAACTTTGCCAATAAAAACAAACCTGTCACCTCATACACAAATCTTAGAGCCATCAGTTATGATCATGATTAAAGTGCACCTCCTTATGAAGAGGTGGAACTCATCAGGATAAAAATAACGATTCGTGACAAATCTGAGAGTCGAGTTTTAAGTTTGAGTTTGGGAGTAACGTGTGAATCAGTCAGCAGGTAAAAAGTTCAGTTCTGTAAACTGACTTTGATCCTGGAGCATAAAATATACAAACCATTAAAATAAAGCTGCACACAGTTCCTGCACATTAGTGTTTATTTTCATGCTGAACTGTAAAATTTAATCATTCACATTCGTTTGTGTTTGTTTTGCTGCTTTGGACAGATCTGTGCTCCAAATGAGTGTAATGTAACGTCAGGGGGATCTTTATGTGTCCATTTATTAGTCTGATTGCAGAGAAGTTACAACTTTATTATTAATGTGATAATCTCAGGAAGTTCATGAAGCTGTATCTTACAGGTGTGTAGATGATGATGGAGCAGGGAACTCTGGAAATGTCCGATCTTCTGCTGAACTTTGACCCTCCTGCTTCTGTCACATCTCACTGATCAGCTCATCAGCATGCTGTATGTTTGCATGAGGAGCAGAGCCTTTAATAAAGAGACAGTTTGGACAACAATCCTGAAACATTGATCCTGCTCATATTCAGGAGACCACAGTGACTTTGTGCCTGCAGCAGCTGTAAAAAGCTGCTTGTTTGGGCTTTTTTTTTTTTTTTTTTGGAGGTGACCTTTATTGTTAATTAGTTGATGCCAGGCTATTCCTACAGGGGGGGCTGATTCAAGTCAGTTTATGAGGACATTTAAAACCAACACATGCAGGTTAAAGTGCTGTACAGCTAAAAGAAGAAAAACTACAGAAAACCGAAGAAAACAAATGCCAGGAGTCAGTCTGGTTTAGATGCCGAGGAATAAAAAGGAGGTTTTGAAGATGACCTCAATCTGTTTCTCAGTACAACAACAAACATCTGATCAGGTGACCTCAGTGATGTTTTGGGAGTGTGCATACTCACCAATCAGAAATCATCAGCACATAAAGTATTTTAATAAAACGTAACATATGTCACATAAAGTAGTGCACAGCAGTGAGCCCTGTGGAACCCCACAGGTAACCCACAGCTTTATTTATTCATACAGACTAATATCAACTATTTAACCATGAGTCCCTCTGATACCATCTGCAGTTTCAAATGCCTTTTAAAATTAAATATTCACCTCTACAATGATGAGAGGGCACACAGAGAGAAATGAGGCTCAAAATAATGTTTTAAATGTATAAAATATGACCTATAAATGTAAACTCATTTACACAAGTGTAGCGATTTATGTGTAGCTATTTTGTAAAGGCGTGCATCACCACCTGAATAAACATGAGTAATTTACAGAGATTTTACACTTTAACACATGTGATAAATGTAACAGAACATTTCCTGTGGATACAAATGTGTACAAATATTTGTGAGATTTCATTCACTTACAGATTGGTGAATTATGTGTGCACATAATGATGATGCATTGTTGGTATTGATACAATCTGCGTGAGTACCTATTCCCATTTTTTTAGCATTGATTAGTATCTAGTTTTATTGTTTTTACAACTCTGAAATACTGTACGTGCTCTGTTCAAGTGCTGCTGGAAAACTTGAACCTCTGGACTTTCTGTGCATACAGTACATGTATATTTCCTACGAACAGCACCGTTCTAGACTCAGTTTGAGCCCTCAAGTCTCACTCACCCAATCACATACATTCATACAGTGTTTATCTGTATCTAAGCATTTTTATCTATTCACACACACATAGTCATGCTATTGCCTATAAATGCAAATCCATGGTTCAGATAAGCTACTGTGAGGGGTTGTTCTTGTTAAGTGGAAACAGTCAGTCCAAAGAATAGTGCTCATGCCGCAGTGAGACAATAACTTCTGTCCACAGAGGGTGATGGATGCACAAAGGCTGAGCAGAGGACTCAACGGTTGATCTTTGGATCAAAGCAACAATCAAGCAGAAGCTTAAGGTAAGTCAGAGAGACTCTGCAGTGAACTGAGTTGCTGTGTTAGAGGAGAAGAACCTGGAGCAGTGGAGGCGCCACCGCTTTCTGTGCCACTCTGGAATAAACCTTTGATGGTTTTCAGCCATCCCTCTGTAAAAGAAAAACACAGCAGAGTTAGATCAGAGTATCACTTCCTTTATTTCCTTCATAATAAGAGCATGTGAGGTCAGAAGCCTTTACAGATAATTCAGTCCTTCACTGAAATGTGACTGTAGATGTTTCTGATGAACATGAAGACGTTCAGTCTGTTCTAACAGAAAGCTGCTTTGACACACAGCAGGTCATCACACCTGAGGCGTCTAATACTGACCTTTGACTAAGAGCACCACTACTTTTTTTTCCAGAACCTTTTCATCCTTGTAGACGGTGCAGATGTAAACACCTCCATCATCAAAGCAAAGGTTTCTCAGAGTCAGGTTGGCGACTCCTGTAGCCCACGGGTCCTTCTTCATCGATGAGCGGCGTCGGAAAAATTTGTCTTTTTTCTGATGCTGAGCGTGACCCCGCTCATATACGATGACCTTCACTTCTTTGTCTTGGATACGGGTCCACTCCACTCTGACGTTCTTACGCCTGCATTTTTTTGATTCAAAGGGCAGAACAACAGAATCTGCCCCCTCTGTCACTTTCACTATTTTGACCTGGAAGCCGGAGAGAACAGAGAAGAACATCAACTGAGCCAAACAGCAGCTGTAAATCACATTAAAAACATTTATTTATATAATCTGGATAACTGCAGACTGTGTGCTTTAGTGGAGATCACACATCACTTAATGCACAAAAGATCCCTGGGTCAAGACTGTCACAACCCTGAGCAAGATAAGCAGACACACACACAGACACACACCTTCAGTTTTCTTCATCCTTTTATATACAAGACCCAGGAAGACACCAGCAGCAATAACAAGGAAAACCAGGGAAACTAGGACAGCTGCAAGAACTTTGGGCCAGCGTGGAGGAGGTCCTGTTAAAAACACAAACAACATGAACATCTACTACAGCTGTTTCATTTGTTCTGGCAGTATTTTAGACTTATTAACGTTTTGACTGTTTTAAAAAAAAATGATTTCTCAGTTTGAACGGGGAAATGTGGCATCCTGCAGGGTTCCACTTTGGGATCTATTTAGTTTTTTCATAAGTGGCTGATAAAATCTCTGACTGGCTGCTCTTTATGATTTGCTGGACTAACTTGGTCACTGTTTAGATCATAAGTTCTTGAAAGAGTAGTTGTAAAACAGCTAACTGATCATCATTCAGTCAGGTTTCAGAATTCATCACAGTACAGAAACAGCATTAGTGAAGGTTACAAATGATCTTCTTACAGCCTCTGACAGTGGACTCATCTCTGTGCTTGTCCTGTTGGACCTCAGTGCAGCTTTTGATACTGTTGACCACAACATTTTATGGGACGTCTTCTTCAGACACTGAGGTTAATTATGGAGTTCCACAGGGCATTACTTTGGCCTCCAGTAACACTGTGAGAAACCTTGGAGTCATTTTTGATCAGGATATGTCCTTCAATGTACATATTAAGCAAATATGTAGGACTGCTGTTTTGCATTTGTGCAATATTTCTAAAATTAGAAACATCCTTTCTGAAAAGCTAATTCATGCATTTATTACTTCTAGACTGGACTATTGTAATTTGTTATTATCAGGCTGTCCTAAAAGCTCCCTGAAAAGCCTTCAGCTGATCCAAAATGCTGCAGCTAGAGTACTGACAGGGACTAGAAAGAGAGAGCAGATTTCTCCCATATTGGCTTCTCTTCATTGGCTCCCTGTTAACTCTAGAATAGAATTTAAATCCTTCTCCTCACATACAAGGTCTTGAATAATCAGGCCCCATCTTACAGTATCTCAAAGACCTCATAGTCCCATATCACCCCAAAAGAGCACTTTGCTCTCAGACTGCTGGCTTACTTGTGGTTCCTCGGATACTTAAGAGTAGAATGGGAGGCAGAGCCTTCAGCTTTCAGGCCCCTCTTCTGTGGAACCAGCTCCCAGCTTGGATTCAGGAGACAGACACCCTCTCTATTTTTAAGATTAGGCTTAAAACTTTCCTTTATGATCAACTTATAGTTAGGGCTGGATCAGGTGACCCTGAACCCTCCCTTAGTTATGATGCAATAGGCCTAGGCTGCTGGGGGGGTTCACATAAGCTAAAGCAGCTTCTTGGGAGTTCCCCCCTTTTTACAAATCTTACAGGCGTGGTGTTGTGCACATGAATCTGTCTTAAAGGTTCTGTAGGATTTTTGTAAATTGTAAAATTGTAACTCAATAATGCACTGTTTCTATTTATTCACTTTTCTACTCTGTTTATACTTCACTCTGCATGTAATCATTAGTTATTATTAATCTCTGGCTCTCTTCCACAGTATCTCTTTTTTTCTCTCCCCTCAGCCCAACCGGTCACAGCAGATGACCCCCCCCCCCCCCCCCCCCCCCCCCCTCCCTGAGCCTGGTTCTGATGGAGGTTTCTTCCTGTTAAAGGGAGTTTTTCCTTCCCACTGTCACCAAGTGCTGCTCATAGGGGGTCGTTTTGACTGTTGGGTTTTCTCTGTATTATTGTAGGGTCATTACAATACAAAGCACCTTGAGGCGACTGTTGTGATTTGGCGCTATATAAATAAAATTGAATTGAATCGAATTGGATTGGATTAAATGATATCTAATGGAGTCTGATAGATTATTAATAAAATATTGACCTTAAATTAGTCACTCTGAGTTTTAACTGTAAGTTTATTGTGAAAAAATTCCATCATGAGAAACAATTTTTTTTTCTGTGATAGAGACGGGGGTTATAATTCAGTGGGTTATCTTATCTTATTAAAAGTTAAACATGTCATGTTACATATCTTTTCTGGAAGGGACCTTCAATAATCCATGCAGCTGGTTGAAAATATAAAGATGTTGGTCAAATTATTAGTGTGATTTTTCTCTCTGATGGGAAAAGAGGTTTTTGTAGCCTGACCTTTGACCTTCAGTTGTACTTCAGTTGCGGTCCTGTCCTCTCCGAAGCTGCGGGTGGTGCAGGTGTAGGTTCCGCTGTCAGAGATTGTAGGGTTTCTCAAAAAGAGGCTCAGGTCTCCGGTCTGCAGGGCTTCCTTCTGGACTGATGTTCTGTTGGTGTAACGAGGGTTCTGGTTTCTAAGGTCACTGTGTTCCTCGATGAGAGTGTGAACAATTGCAGGATTCAGATCATCACGTCTCCAAACAACGACATCATCTTTAGATAAAGGAGCAGGACGCTGACAGGGCAGCAGGACAGACTCCTCCTCCTCCTCATATACAACCACCTCCACCCCTGAGGCATTCTGGGAAACTGAGGACACAGAGAGATGTTCAGTCAGGCTCTGTTCCACAGTAAGCACAACTGTGTGATGTAGTGAGATAACTGAAGGCAACAAAAAAGAACAGGAAAGAAAAGAACTGGGGTTCAGTTATCATTTTTTTTTTCTCTCTTTTTCATTCTTGCTCTTTTCTTCCTGCCTGTCCGACCTGGCAACATCATTTTACACATGCTCTTACAGCAAGCAGGAGAGACAGGGAGGGCAGGAGAGAGCTGGAATGCGACCGTCCCCATCAGAGAGCAGGAGGAACTTTAAAAAAAAGATTATTTTGAAGAGGGGGGGAAAAAAACATCATATCGAGAGTCTGGCTGCATGGCAGCAGATTCCAGCAGCTGGGCCCAGAGCTGCTCTGAGCTGGGTGGGTGAACTTCCTTAGGACTAATATGCTGCTCTCATTTCCTGTGGATAAGGAAAAGTGTGTCTGTGTAGATTCTCAGTCATCCAGGTCTTCCTTTTTCAAGCTCCAGAGAATAAGGAAAAGTGGAAAGAAAAAGAAAAGCAGTTCTCACTTCTGGTTCCATGAACAAAGATCTGTAATGAACAGTGTCTAACTGTGTGCTTCTAAAGCAAACAGCTATTACAATATTGTAAATGTTTCAGTGCTGTAAACGCTACAGTCACAGAGGTTTGCATGTGAAGAGGACGATGGAGGAAAGAGATAAAATTATTCTAACTTCATCATGTCCACAAAGTGCTGTCTCTGTCCTTCACTGATGGCAGACTGCTTATAAAGACATTTTAAATAATTAAACTAATATCCAACCATGACTTGAATCTTTAAAGTGCTCTGGTGTGCTTTAAATAGTCTGTGGATGAGGAATGCGGCGTGTAACAATGCACCCGGCACAACTGGTTTACCTTCTGACTCACAGCACAGTCCATCTGTCACTGCAGCAGTAAAAGCACAGGTCTAACAGTTTGACTTTGTGATGTCCTCTCTGCCCTCTCTGTACGCACAACTTCACTGCACACTTCTGAACTCCAAACAAATATTTCAGAGGCTGCTTACATATATCCCTCCCCCTCTCCTGTGAAACACTCAGACATGACCATGCGGAGAGGAGTAGGAGGAGGGGGGGCAGTGTTACTTCCGTTTAAACAGCTGATAAACTTTTTGCAACAAACATCATAAAATAAGAGACAGCTGATCTTACTGTGAGCGAGGATCACGAACACCAGGATAATCTTCATCTTCAACTGCAAACGCACTGAGAACAAACTTAATCCGATGGCTCCGCTGGCTTTTTCACTTTCAATTTCTGACCGGAAGTTATAGATTTTTCAAAATAAAATGCTAAAAACATTACTTTATATATAATGTTTTCAGCATTTTAATAGCCTTTGAAGTGCTGCGTAATTATATTTGATTTGCTGTTATCTGCATGTGTGGGCAGGGATGGTGATAATTTTGTTATACATTTACACACATACAGCGACACTGAAGAAAAAACCTTGATGTGAATGCGGGTTATTTTCAGTGCTCAGGAGTAGATGAATAGGTGCTTTTATTCTGTCAGTTCCACTCACACTGAAAACAGGGTGATAGTGATGCTCATTACAAACATTATTCTGTATTCATGCTGCGCTCCACAACACTTTGGCCTGCTGACAGGAGCCCACGGCAGCAGTTTAGGACGGCTGAGCTGAATGTACTGTAAATAGCTTTTCCTTCATTATCAATCATGCCTTTCTCTTATAGCATCTATGACTGCAGTGTTGTTACTCAGAGGTCATCTCAGCGAAGGACTGCATCTCTACTTTATTTGCGACTAATCCGTCGACGTGGAAGTAGTTTTTATTTTTTATTAGTTTATATGGGTGCAGGAATGGGTTAATATATGTTAACAATATATAAGAACACTTATGGAGTGAGCATGTGTGTGTCATACTGTGGCGATCTGCCATTCATCAATGTTTTTTTTTCTTTAAAATATATTTTTCAGCCCATTCCCACCTCAAAAATTCTTGTCAACCAATTAGATTCCCTCCTTTCAAAAACAGTGTTCCAAACAGGGAAGATGGCACCTGGTGGCTGGGAAGTGGCAGATTATATCTCCCCATGCTCTCAGTACATCAGTTAGCAAATAGTGCCTATCCTTAGCTTCACGGGCAGTATTCAGCTGTTACTCTATATCAGGGACTATTTTTTTGGTTGACCTAATTTTTTTATATTATTTTTTTGCTGCTTATGTGCTCGACTTTCTTTGAGAGGGACAGTAGTGCAAGTTTGGGCTCGTTCTTTAATACACAGTCTTGTGCTGACAAGTGTATTGTGTGTGATTTCCCTTCAGGAATTTTGCTTGAGATAATTCATAGAGCTGGTTGGAGATATCAGGAGTTAGTGAATTCCTGAATCCAGGTGGAGGATTGGCCCGGTAACCAGGTTTCAGGTCATTCATGGCTAATTGGCTGCAATACATACATTAGCACAACTCCTTCCTTTAGACATACCAGGGACCAGAAGCAGGTTTTTATCATATAAACAGGTGACAAATTAAAGAGAAAAATGAGTCACTAATGTGTCTGTGCAACACGCAGTTCTACAGCAGCTGTAGTGTTTTGTGGGAGTGATTCTACACATCACTGAAACTCGAGCAAAGGGACCAACAACATTGTTTTCACTTATTTGGTGTTTTGATGATGGTGGTAGAGAGCACCATCAGATATCCACCAGAGGACTGTGAAGACCACAGTGTATGATTCACATCATTTTTATACTCAAACTATTCAGTGACCCCTCAGATCACCCCAACAGGATAGAAAGGTTTCATCACAGAATGAAGGTGATCCCTCATAAGATAAGATGGCTTTTATTAGTCCCACAGTTGGGAAATTCATTATTACTGCAGCAGAGTGGACAGAGCAGGAATAAATAGATGCAGCATAACCTAACAACAATCTCTGCTGTTGTCGGCCTCCAGCCATGCCAGCTCAGGGCCTTCGTCACTGGCCCCCAGCCAGCCTGTAAAAGGTCGGCCTCCTGAACTGTTTCATCTCCATAACTGGCCTCTCGGCCAGCTGCCACAGCTATTTCATCCCCACTTCTGACCTCCACTTTGCCTTGAGGCCTGTTTGACCACCTGAACAGCTCCACTGCTCTACTCCTTGGCTGAGTAGGGGGGGGGTTTCTCCCATTGAACTCTCCTGCTCCCTGCAAACCCACTCTCCTCTTAACAGATGGAGTATAACAACATTAGGTAGCACATAGAAAATGTGCTCTACTGAGTGCCCTTCTGGTCTGAAGAAGGCGATGATATAAAGGTTGCCAGCAGAATGTTGTTGTCACAATTACTGGGGCTTCTACACACTAAATGGGTGCTGCAGTCTGTTATCAGAGCCTTTATATAATTAAATATCTAAAAAGGTGGCTTTGTATAATCAGCCAAGACACTGCACTTATTGTGAGAAAGATGTGACCTAGGATATTCACATTTTTAATAGATGCATCTACTAAAAAGGTCAGAAGTCAAGTTTTCTGAAACTCTTATGACCTCGACAACTCAGGAACAATGTCACCTAGAATGTTCAGATGGATAAAATAGACGCATCTACTAAAATTCTCAGACGAGCTAGTTCTTACATAACAATGCCAATCACAGAAAGTCACAAAAAGTATTCTCAGTGGTTTATTATGGCATTCCTTATTCCTGGTTCTTATTTAGTCATTTACTTTGGATTGATATGGTGAATAAAGTCACAGAGGTTCATATGCACCCTATTAAGGTCCTCTGAGACCTGGTAATTATGTGTCCTAGGACTTGTACTTCCAGGGGATTCATGCCACCTTAAGATTCTGCTGCGTGGAGGCTGAGGGGGCAGCACTGGCGGCTGACAATATTTTTCACATTTGTTTCATTCTTAGAATGAAACCTATTTTTATCATGTTTAATGGTATCAGAGACAGCTGCCACATGTGTGTCTGTTTTCTGGTTGGCTACAAAAGAGAGGACTAATCCTTTCAGTGATTCGTGGTTAACAGCTTTGGTAAACTCCACTGAGTGTTACACCTGAGTGTTTATTCTGAGTGTTGTCCTGCATTGTGCAATAAGCATAGCATTGTGGACTCCCAAACAAAAGATCTGTTATGTAATCTTCCTCTCTCTTTCCACAACCCAGTTCATTGCTGAGATCACCTGAAAGGGTTCTAAAGGAGGAATAGAGCCAAATTTTGTGTGGGTGTGGATTATCATGTGTGTAAAAAAAAAACTGCAGACGTTTACGTCCCACACTCTGGTGGAAAATTATAATCTTGACATTTAAGTGTTTTTCATATTTGGTGACATCAGAGAATGATACCTGTGCATGTGGGCTAGTTCTGCAGCATTGTTTAATTGTTTTGCCTAGAACCAGTTTTTCTTGCACAGACACGGCACACTGGCTGGAAGAGCAAGGCACAAGCAGAAGCACACGTTGTTGCCATTGTTGCAGTTTTACAAATACATCCCTTTCTTTGACAAAATATCTCAACATATGGCGCTCATCCAACATTAAACGTGTGCCTGCTCCACTCCTGTTGTGGGCGATGGTTATTGATTGGCCCCTTCTGGGGATCCATGGGGGATCAGGACTGTCTGGCCTTCAGTCAGCCATTCTGGGTGTATCTCATCCATTATCATCTGGTTCATTTGTGTTGCCAGATGCTCGTGGAATGCAGTTAGCTTCATTAGCCAGTAGGTCTGAATCATTGCAGCTGGATGAAGAGGCAAATTTGGAACAAAAGTACCACAAATGCCAATCACTGAAGGAGGAAAGCAGTACTTTGAAATACTGACTGAAAAAACAAAAAAGGTGACGTGGAAATATTGTGAACAACAGTATGTGAAGCAAATCTTGGATAGTGGCCAGCGTGATAATTATCTACAGTGTAATAATTATGGGTACAATAGTCAGACAATAGCAATAAAAGACAAGAGGTGAAAGGCTCTCAGACCTCTTCAGCATGGAGCACTGACAGATTTCAGGAGGAAGACGGAACAGCAATAAATTAGGGAAATGTGAAAAGGCTGTGAGAGCTTTGCCAGTAAAACCAGGAGGTGTTGTAGGAAACAGGGAAGTGGTAAAGGTCTCTGCTGCTGACAATCAGTCATCATTCAGACAACATGAAGACTGCATCTGTCTCTCTGCTCCTCCTCGGTGAGTCAAGCACTCACTTATTCATTTTTTTCAGTGCAGATCCAGCACAACATCGAAAAGGAAAAAACAGATTTGAGAAACAGCTCAAAACTCTCTGAGCTTGGCTGAAATCTTCTCACGCTGTCTGTCTGAGTTTGAAGGTTTGTCCTACCTGTGGAACACACACCACTTAATTTGCATTTATTAGTTTTTCTTCGTCTATAAAAACCATTTAATATTTGCCATCATGCTGAAGGAAAAAAAGAAGTGAAATCACTGAAACCATCCAAACTGAGGACATCAGCTTTACCAGGGAGAGCACTCATCTGATTTTAAACATAAGACAGGGTTCAAACTGTTTGGAGACTCCAGAATGAATGCAGTTTAAAGTCCATGATGCTCAGAAACTCCTTAACAGTTTTGTCTGTTGAATCATCAACATGAATGTTGAATTCACCAACAATAATAATCATGCATAAAAGTCTTGAAAGTCAGAGAAAAGCTGCAGCACATCCAGGTGAGTGATACATTAAAATCAAATAAAAGTGGTGGATTCATCCAGTTTTAATTATCATCATCATCTGAAAGTTGCTGTAAAAACTTGAACTAATTGTTTGAGATTAAAAATACGTTTTAAAAATAACTGCAATTCCACCATCCTGGACAGAACGATGGACGGTCTCCAGACTCAGTTCTAAAAGATGACATTTCGCTTCCGTGTCTCAAAGATGAACATAAAATGCATTTTGTGACACAGATCAAGTCATTTAAAATAATAATGATTTAATTAATCACCATAATTTTAGCAGATTGACCTACCAGAGGTCATGAGGGAAAAGTAAGAGTCAGGGTTCCTGTCATAATGAGAAGTAGCTTTCCACACTTTGCGATGGCAGCCTGGGTAGGAAACAGAAGGAAGTGTGGAGACCAGCACCAGCCCAAGAAATCTAAGGTGAACCTGTCAGTCAGCAGATCAGGAAAAAAGCTCCCAAAGGTCCGAGTCTCCAAACTCTTTCTGAAGCTGACAAAGCAACACAAAGTCAGCTCCCCGGGTGGGGTCTCCAAAGCAAAGATGGATTCATAACTGACAGTAATGGAAGTACCCCGGGGCCTGCACCGTGCTCAAGCAGAGATGGAAATGCAACCTCGATTCACTGAGTCTGAAGATCATCCATAGTTGATTTGATTTGCAGTAATCATATGCCAGCAGGGAAATTACCCTGGACCACAATGCACCAATGAGACAGATTAAACGTGAAGTAAATGCAGAGCAAAGTGCGTGTATCCTAAAACAAAGATCAGCTGGTGCTTGGTGTAAGAAGAAGTAAAAAAGTTTCTCCAAGGTAAAGAAGCTTGAAACCAGATGTGGTGTTGAGGGTTGTTGTGACCCTTGTCACAAGAAACTCCACAGTTGTTGATGGCCTTCTAACTAAACTAACCTCAGGGTAAACGACCATAGAGCTGGAGCTGACATGGGAGGAGGTATGATCAGGAAATCGAGGAGATGGACCAGATACAGGAATTTGTCATTGCTTATGAGAATTCAATGCAAGGATTTTGAGAGGGAGTCGAACATCTAAGGGCCGCCCCTGCAAACGCTGGACGTTTGCATGGACTGGCAGGTCTTTGAAAGCACCTGTGATGTTGACTTTTTGAAAATCAGGCACTTCTGTTAGTTTGATGATGGCGTGGTTCACTGTGGAGTATTTGAGGGAAAAACCTCTCATTGCATTCTCTGGCGAGCAGACGGTCAGCGGCATCTCAGTCCTTGACAGCTGACTGGAGGATTTTTTGCACGTGAAGCAGACTTATGCTGTGTGATGATCCCTGTAAAGCCTTTAATAAGAAGGCTGGCAAAATCTAAATTTGGGTGATTTTTATTTATTAATTACTTGTTTTATTTATTTCAAATGCTTTATTTATTTATTTAATTTTATTAATTTGTTAATAGGTGTAGATACAGATGTAGATAATCTTTTTTTGTAGGGTTGTGAAGGCAAGCTGGGTGTGAATGGTCATCACCACAGAAGGAGAAAGAGTTCAGGTAGCAACACTGAGGAATGTTGCATCCAACATTGGTTAAAGTGTTACAAATGATTTGTCCCCCTTGGTGCATAACTGGTTTATCTTTTTTGTCAGTGTCTTGAGGACAGGGGATGTTAGCATAAGACACTGTGGGTTCAGGAGTTTGGGGCTCTGGAGGAACAGCTGGAGCTAAATGGGTCAAAGGTGACTGTCATGGCCGGGGAGGAAATGGACGAGGAATGGCTGACACGAAGGACTCCAGAAGTCAGCGTAACATAAAAGGGATTTATTTCAACGGGGGAAAAAACAAATACAAAAACCGTGGAAGGGAGACGATGGGCAGACACAGGGAACACAGGAACACAAGAACACAGGAATACAGGAACACACGGACACACAACGTCAACGACGCAACAGAGAACAAAACAAAACTGAGGGCTTAAGTACACAATGGGTAATCAGGGCAAGAGGAAACAGCAGGGAACAACAGGTGAGGCAAATGAAACTAATTACACAGGGGAAGCAAAGCTGAACACAAAGCACAGAAAAACCAGACTGTCAAAATAAACAGGAAGTGACAAACCAAGGAACATACTGACTAAACACGGGGAACAGGCACAGACTCAGGACAGAGACGCAGACATATCACAACACTAGGAAATAAACTAACACAAAACGCTGGGCCAACGGCCCAGGACATGACAGTGACATACGACTTTTGGGTTGTCGGGTGTTTGATGATGCAAGCTAAAGTAGGGGGAAGCATGAAATATACTGCAGGAAAGAACTGAACAGGCAGTGAAGATGCTGGAGTAGAGTTCCTGGTTAAGAATTCTCCAGTAGGTGTTTTGGCTAAACTGCTTTTTCCTGCCTTCAGGAGGGGAAAGCAGAGCAGAACAAATGCAAAGCAGAACCTGAAGGGGAGCGTACGTGAGGTGTGGTCCCATTCAGCACTAGTGAAGGCTACTAGTTATCTTCTTATGGGCTCTGATGCCACTGACCACAATATTTTACTACAGAGACTCAAATACACATTGTGTGTCTTTAAATTCTGCAGCAGATGGGTGGAGTAGCAGACTATCAGGTCATTTGGAGACACATGGGCCCAGTGTTTGCACTGTAAGACTCCACCCTTTATCAGACCTTTGGAAGAGTTCTTCTTTCACATCTGTTTTGTCCCACACAACAGTTCACACACTCATTACTAATAGTGCTCACTTCAACATCCCGTGGGTATTTCTTTCTTTGTTTTTATCTTCCTTTTAAAGTTAGCATATTTATTGGCCTGTTTGTCTTGTGCTTTTGGCTCAGCAGTGAAGCAGTCTTTCAGTTCAAGCATGAAGTCTTTCAGTGTGCAGTGTGTGTCTTATTGAATGAACTGAAACCTTACTGGATGAACTCGTACATCTTTTGCTGTCACAAGACCTTTTGATCACCTGGCTCTGGTAACTTCCTCTTTCGGCTATGCCCACATAGAGTGCATACAGTACTGGCTTTAGCTGGCTTTGATTTAAACTTGTGAACTATGCTCCGTTTGATTCTTATCACTTATCACCATATTTCCTCAGAGACCAGTCGCGATGTTTTTAAAGTTCTGTCTCTTACACAGAGCTCTGACATAGTTGTGAGCTCTGGGGAAATCTAGTGACCTAATCTATTATCTATTGATAATTATGTTACCCACATTGGCCCCACTAGGCAGTAGGAAGGCCTCCTGTTCCTGTGGGGATGTCACTGATTGAAATAATTCACAGGGTTTTCAGTAAGTTATATTCAGATTGTTTTCATTGGTGACTTACTCCTTTTGCCTTGGAGAATTTTAAAATCCATGCTGATGGTGCACAGAGACCAAACTACAGCTAATGTGTCTTTAAGCAACAAATTATGGATCTATATCCTGCAGTTATCCTGCAGGAATCCTGTTGACTGTCCACAGCAGTGTGTTTAGCATGTGTTTAGATATGATCCTCTAATTAGTACTGACCCAAGAAAAAGTGATCAATGAAGGTTGGGACTATGGGGGAATTTTAACTCAATTCCTATTGGTTACACTGGGAGGCAGTCTTGTTGTGGAGGGCTGGAGGTTTGTTGATAGTAAGAGGCTTCAGACTTTCATGAAAGCCACATACAGTGTTCAGGTCTTCAAGAGGTTTCTTGAGCGTTGAACTTCGCACAATGGGAGTTTTTATAGGGGTACCATAACCCGTCTGGTCAAACGGGTTGGTCACAGTCTAACACATACTGTACAGAAACCAGAGCTATGATGTTTTATTGGTCTACTTTGCTACTGCAGAATTCACCACAACATTATTGAGGATGATCTGCCAGAGAACTTTGGAAGATTGTTTCTGCCACTGGAAAAAAATAAATTACCATCTCAAAATACATACTCAAAATTTTGAGTAAATAAGATAACAAGGAAATGATTCCTTCACAGAGCTTCCTGATTGGCAGCGCTAACTTGAAATTTTGAGATACCTAACTCAAAATTTTAACAATGTTCTTGAATATGCTAAAATTTTTTGCAATGATTCACTTCCTCAAATGTGCTGTGAAGGTCAGAATAACCAAATCTAATACCTTGATTTGTTTCATTCAATTGTCTTCATCTTTTTTTGGAGTTAATTCTCAGTAGCATTTCAGGTCATATTTATGCAGAAATATAAAAAATTCCAAAGGGTGCACAAACGTTCAGCACCACAGTCACACAGTTTAGAAAGCAGGAGATAAGCCCAGTTATGATAAAAATAAATAATTAATAACAATCAAGTTATTCATGTAGTTCTTTAATTTATTTTGAAGGTTCTTCAACTTAAATTAAAGAAACTACATGAATGGATACAACAGTTAACCTGAAATGTTCTTAAACTTTAACAATAAACCCACTGTAGATAGATTAAGGATTCAGTAAAACGTGCAAAGAAAGAAATTTCAGTGACTTTCAGGAACTTCTAATGTTTAGTTTCCTCTGTCATGCAGTCTACTCTGTTCTTTAGTTTCCTCTGACCTTTGGTGACCACTGACCGTTAATGTTCTCCTGTTGCAGGTGTGTGTGTGGTGCTGCTGTCTGCACTGACTGTTTCTGCAGGTGAGCTGATGGAAGTGAAAACAGTCAGAGAGACTTCGACAAGAATGCAAATACATTTACTCTGTCTGTCTGTCTGTCTGTCTGTCCTCCAGTCAGTCTGCGTGTTAGTCCAAATCTTCAGCAGTTCTTCAAAGGAGACTCTTATGTCTTTCTGAGTTGTGTTGATGGATGGACAGTGAAGAGGACGAGTGGAGGACACACTGAGAACTGCGGAGCAGCTGCAGACTTTAGGAGGGTTAACAGTTCCTTCTGTGCTTTGGACCTCTCCGTCTCATCTGGTGGAAATTTCCTGTGTGAAAACTCATCTGGACAGAAGAGAGATGAAGTGTCCATTGTTGTTTCAGGTACAGATAGTGAGATGTTCCCAGCTGTCTCTGTGTGACTGTGGTGGAATTCTGTCTCTACATCACCCTGTTTGTCTCTGTTGCTCAGATAAAGACCTGATCCTGGAGATCCCCGCTCTTCCTGTGAGGACAGGAAGTGATGTCACTCTGCGGTGCAAAACCGGAAACGGTTCAGTGCAAAAATCTTATTTCTTCAGAGATGGTGTTAGACTTAGATCTGAACCTGAAGAAGAGTTGATTCTCTTTAATGCTCAAAAGTCTGATGAAGGTCTCTACTCATGTTCTACTGCTATTGACCAGTCTCCTCGGAGCAGACTGAGGACCAGAGGTTAGAGAACTGATGTCACTTCTTTCTTAAAGATATAAATTTTGGTCAAAACTCTAAACTCTGTCCTAAATCACTTTACTTTGACCTGGATGTTAAATATGATGAGGCGAAGGAAAGAAGAAGGAGAGTTGATAAGTTCTTATTATAAGAGAAGTTTGGTGCTCAGAGAGTCAGCTGCTGTGACACACACTGCTTCAGGATGATGGTGGATGTTGTAGATGTGGGTCTGCTGTAGAAAAACAACAGCATCCTGAAGGTGGACTGCAAACACATCAACACATACTTCACCACATCAGGTCTTCCTGTAGGCTCAATGAAACACATCACTTCATTTCTTAAAGTTGCAATTTTAAATACTGATTGATATAAAACTTATTAAGGTGAATGGAACAGAGTGAGATTAGTTTCTCAGGGTGTTCAGACCATTGATTCATGATCTAGTCTTCTGACCTGATAATAAACTCACTGAACCATCTTCATCCTTTTTTGCAGATTCTCCTCTTACCACCACAACATGCTCTCCTCCTCCTTCAACCTTTGGTAATACTGGTCCTCCATCCTCCTCCCCTCATCCTTCGCTTCCCACCAACTCTTCCTCCTCTCCTCCACGTGTGTCTGCACTCAGACTCTTCTGCCACCTGTTGGTCTTCTGTCCATACTGCATCTCTACTATTCTGCTACTGATGATCTGCCGGAGCAGGAACCCAGGTACAGACTAGATATCAATACACTTAATCTGATCATTCACTTTGGTTTTCCATCCTTCCATCCTTCTACTGGCCCCGTGTATTTCAGCAGTTGTTTTTCACTGTTGTTTACATTCACGTGCATGCCAATACCTCTGCTGCACCTCAGCTGATCAGCTGATTGATGCAATTTGCCCAGATGCCCCAAAGTTTGTCCTCTGTGATTTCAATCACTGTGAACTGAACAAGACATTTGAGCAAGATGTGACTTCTGCCACCACACAAAGGAAACTCTACCAGTGACGTGTTATGGATCAGTGAGTGGTGCTTATACATCGCTGCATTCCCTTAGATCATCATACCACATATTTAATGCTCCTGTACACCCCCTCTTTCTGGAGGCTTCCACATGAGGAGAAACTAATGAGATGCTGGTGAGAAGACAGCATCTCGTCTCTTCACTCCTGTTTTGACTGTGCAGACTGGCAGTGTTTTAATAATACTTGTGGTGATAATATTAATGATCTTTGTGATTCTGTATCATCATATGTGACTTTCTGTGTATACTCCATTATTCCAGCTAAAAATTTTACAAATCCAAATAACAAACCTTGAATAACTAAAGAACTCAAAGCGGTTATCAACACAGAGAAATGGATATGCAGCTCTGGAGATGTTCTTGAGAAAAAAGGTGTGTGTAGAGAGGTACAGCACAAAATAAGGAAGACCAAACGAGAAGACCATAACAGCACCGGAGACCTTAGAGCTGCATATTGATGATATTAAGAAACCCTTTTGTATAAATGGAGTGGATAATTCTGTCTTCTTCTCCAGCTTTGAAAGGTCACAGAAAATATTCTTGCATGCAGAGAATCTCTCAGTCCTCTGAAGGAGATCGTGATTCTCAGGAAAGGGTCACAACCTTGTTTCAGAGAGTTAAGTTAAGAAAGGCTGATGGTCCTGATGCCATTTGTGGTGCACTCTGTATTATTGTGCTGACCAGCTTAACAGTGTCCAGACTTGTTGTGGTGCGCTGTCAGTGGACAAATCCCTAATATTTATACCATCATACCTGTTCCTAAAACAAAAGTTTTAATGAACCAGCTGATTTTAGACCAGTTGTACTCACATCACTGGTGATGAAAACACTTGAAAAGATCTTTAAAAAAATGACCTTATTACCTCATGCATTTATTCCCTCAGTTTGTCTTAGTTCCTTGTTGTGTCATCCTGTTCCTGTTTCCTGTGGCCGCCTTAGTTTTCATACAGGACCTCTATTTGCTGATTTCTACTCTGATTTTAATAAGATGCAGCCTTGTGTTCTGAGACTTGTCTCTCATTTTAAACTCCCAGACCAGCTTCTGATGCTGATTTTAAGGAGCTCATCGGGGCCATGTGCTGCTTAGTTTTTACAGAGTCTGACTGCTTCATGATCTTAAGTGCCTCATTTGAATGGCATCCTCTTAAGGTTCTTCAAGATGATTCAGCTTCAGTCTTCTTCTGTTCTAAAAGCTGATAGAGAGCTTCAGGCATGTTGTCAAGATAGATGAAGGTAAGGTGAGGAAACTCCAGAGCATGTCAGTCACCAAAGTTTGGAAAACAGCGGGAGTGTTGAAGAAGAAGAAGAAGAAGAAGAAGAAACAGCCTTTATTGTCCCACAGAGGGGAAATTTGGGTGTAACAGCAGCCGCAGTTATTATAAATATAAGTAAAAATATAATAATTCACACTATTAAGAAAAGAATATAAATATATATAAAATCAACAAACAAGATTAACCTTAATACTACTAATAATAACACTATATACAATGTACATGATGTGCCTGTGTGTTGAACCTTAACAGGCCGGACTATTTACAGTATATTATATATTATCCTACATTGTGTAGGTTATTGTGGTTTTTGTTGGGAGCAGTGATGATTATAAAGTCTTACAGCTGCTGGGAGGAAGGATCTACGATAACGCTCCTTTGTGCATTTAGGATGCAGCAGTCTGTCACTGAAGGAGCTCTCCAGCTCAGCAACAGTTTGGTGAGTCTAAAAGGCAACACCGAATACTGAAAGTGGCCAAGATGGATGTTAAAGGCTGTCTTCATTAATGCAGGCAGTGGTGTAACTGGTGACTTCCTATAATAACTCAAAGACAGAGGACACTTGTTTTTAACTCTGGTCTGATTTAAACCTCGATGCATGGACGAAGGATCTCGTCTCCTTTCCATGAAGAACAATTTGGCACCAAGGGGAGAAGATAAAGGATGGATGATTCTATCAGCCAGTGAGTCTCAGATATATTTTTCCATGACTTGGGTTTGGAGAGGCTGTAAAGGCAGCTACTGTAGTTGGCAAAGGAGAATCTGATTCAGCTTTATTGTCACATAATAGATTTACAGATGTAAAAATTGGGTAAAAATCATGATTCTGTGATTCACTGATCAGAATATGATCATGCAGTGGAGAGACCTGACTCTCTATTTGGCTACTGACAGGAAAATGAAAGATCATACAAATGTCAGCTTCTTCTTTATGTCTTTATTTAGCTACAGGAGGGATGTATAACTTGTTTTTCCAGGAAGAAGCAAATGGACTGCTGCCTGTTTGCTGTCACAACATGCAGAGTTGAGAGAAGTGTGATCATGTGTGGGGTTTTTGTACTTTCTCTTCAGTAAAGTGTTGCACATCTTATATGTAAACATATGTATAAAAACACTGTGAGACTTCTTTAATGAGCACATGCAATATGCACGACTGTATGAAGCTGCTCCCTCCTTCAAGAGAATAAAGTGCTGAAAAGAGGACAAACTCTTCTCTGTGTATTTATTGTGTTATTTTTTTCTAACAGTACCTGCTGCAAATGTGCATTTCACAAATATGGCTTCATAGACACACTCACACTCAGACACATGCTCAAAATACATTGAAATGGTGCAGTTATTGTCATATAATATAGTTTAAGCTATGCAAGTTAACCATACAGCAGCTATTAGTGAATGGTTGAGTTTACTGTGTGAATTTTATACTGTAGATGTGTTGAAACAGGGCGGGCACATCAGTGATCAGGAGAAGGAGTCACTAACAATACTGAAACATTGACTCTATCTCATATTTAGGAGACCGCAGTGACTTTTCTAAAATAACTGCCTGCATCAGCTCAAAAAAGCTTCTTATTTTTGTTTTTTTTTGTTTTTTTTGAGGTGACCTTTATTGTTAATGAGTTGTGAACATTTTGAGGCAGAAATTATGAAGGTTTTCTGGACCACAATGATCCATTGCCTGTTTGACATCTTCATTTTTTTTTACATCTGCACTTGCTGATCATTTCTGAACTTGGAAAACATGGTCTCACTAATATTTCCATAATGCTCCTGCAGGCACTCCAGGACACATAAACTAGAATATAATTTAGTCCTGAGTTAAAGAGTGAGCAGACGTTTTCCTTTCTTTGTGTTTCAGCTGCTTGAGCTCAGTTCTCTGTGTGATTTGAGTTGAATTAAAGTTAGTTTTTGATCATTTGTGTCAAAGTGTTGAGAATCCAGTCTGCATTTGCTTTGATCTGTTTTCATATTTAATCTGTCAATAAATAAATAAAGCCTTCTAAACATAAATTCTGTGTTAGCTTGTCTGTTTCCGGTCTTTAACTCTGATGTTATTTTAAGAAGAATCACTTCTACCTGCTGCATGGTCCTAAATTTTGTCCTCTACCCACGAGAACCTGCTTTCTTCATTCCTTCCCATCCTTTGTGCTCTTTGACACAACTTCTCATTATTCTGTACCCAGTTTGTCCTTTCATGAGTGCAAATGTAAATTTGGACATTGATTTTTGCCCCGTCCTGTTTGTTTGCCTATTTGCCTTTAAAGTAAATTTAAACTCATCATTCAGCTACAACTTTGAACCCACCTGTCCAACTTCTCTAGATCCACCTGTGCCATCTAACAGTTTATCCTCATCTAGACAAGGACGGGAGGACCTGTGAGGAAGCTGGAGGAAGCTTTATTCATCTGTGGTGACACAACTTACCTGTGTGTGTGTGTGTGTGTGTGTGTGTGTGTGTGTGTGTGTGTGTGTGTGTGTGTGTGTGTGTGTGTGTGTGTGTGTAGAAATAAACAATCTTCACACATTTGTCATCAAACACGTCACTGTCACAAATGCACTGTGAGACTGTAGATCTGAGTAATAAACCTTTGTCACTGAATCCAAACCTTGCTGGTGTGATTACAGTCTGCCTCTGTTTTCAGGAACTGAATTTAAACCCTGCAGTGACCCGCAAATGCTTCGTGACCAGACAAGGTGTCAGGCCGGACTCTGAGAGCGTGCACAGACCAGCTATCAGGAGTGTTCCTGGATATTTTCAATCTGTCCCTGCGGCTGGCCATGGTTCCTGAGTGTCTCAAGTCCTCCATCATCATCATACCCGTACCGAAGAAGACGTCCATCACCTGCCTGAACGATTACTGGCCTTTTGCTTTGACCCCGGTAATCATGAAGTGCTTCGAGCGGATCCTTCTGAGGTATATTAGAGACTCCATCCCCACAGACCTGGACAGCCTTCAGTTCACCTACAGAGGGAATCGGTCAACAGAGGATGCTGTCTCCATCACCCTGCACACAGCCCTGATCCACCTGCAGCATCCCAACACCTACGTCAGGATGCTATTTGTAGACTTCAGCTCAGCATTTAACACCGTCATCCCAAACAAGCTGGCACTGAAACTATGTGAGGTGGGTTTGCTTGTGTCACCGGATCAGAGACTTCCTCACCAACAGGTCTCAGGTGGTGAGAATAGGTGAGACAACATCGTCCCCACTGGTCCTTAACACAGGCATGCCGCAGGGTTGTGTGCTCAGTCCAGCCCTCTTCACCCTGTTCACACACGACTGTGTTTCCATCCACCCCACGAACACAGTTGTGAAGTACGTGGACGACACCACAGTAGTGGGTCTCATTTCGGACAACAATGAGACCCACTACAGAGAGGAGATCCAGCAGCTCACCCAGTGGTGTTCAGCCCACAACCTGGTGCTGAACACAGGAAAGACCAAGGAGGTCATCGTGGGCTTTAGGAGGTCCAGGAAGATGGACCACACACCCCTCCTCATAGACGAAGAGGCAGTGGAGCGCATGGACAACTTCAAGTTTCTGGGCCTCCACATCACATCTGACCTTTCCTGGTCCATCAACTCCTCCACCTGGTGAAGAAGGAACAACAAACGCTCTTCTTCCTCAGGAAACTGAAACGGGTTGGACTCTCCTCTCAACTGCTTGTGAACTTCTACTGGGCCACAATTGAAAGCGTACTCTGCCTTAATATGACAGTGTGGTATGGCAGCTGCACGGCACTGGAGAGGAAACAACTGGCCCGGGTGGTAAGAACAGGGCGTGTGTATATGCAGGCCGGGTCAAAAAGAGAGCCAGGGGCATCGTCACGGGTCCCAGCCATCCAGGCCACAGACTGCACCCCTTCCATCAGGAAAGTATTACAGAAACATACGGACTTCCACCAACAGACTGAGGAACAGTTTCTCCCCCAGAGCTGTCAGTCATCACCCCCCACAGCGCCACACACAAACCTCACACACCTCATCACCCTGCAGTTACTCACACTCAGACACCTAACAGCAACACTCACACTCACTCCCCCACTACAGCCACACACTGCACTCACACACACACACACACACACACACACACACACACACACACACACACACGCACACGTACACACACGCACACACACACACACACACACACACCTACTCCCCTCTTCAGCCACACACATAATCCCTCCCACCTAATAAGGAAATTACTTTCTTCCTGCACTCTTCTGCACATTTTATTTTATTTTATTCCAACTTTAACTTATGTATTTTACTATTGTTTTTGTTTATTATACTGTTTATGTCTTTTTAAATGGTAGCTGCAATGGAAATTTTGCTGAATGTTCAGTGACAATAAAGCAGTCTAATCTAATCTAATCTAATGTAATCTAATCTAATCTAAGGAACCATTCAGGACTCTGTGAGATCAAACAGTTACTCACCACCTGTTTTTGTTCTTATATGTTGAATCTGTATTTTACACCTTACTGAGGAATCTTTATGTTGTCTTCACTTTGTCAGCTATTGGTTATACAGGTGATGTTTATATACATGTTTATGTCCACATGTTAAGGATTATGATGCATTTCTCAGCATTATGCTTTGTTGTTGCTGCGTAGTGCAGGCTGAGGGCCATGAAGATCCTAAAACAGCCCAGCCACCCCGGACACTCTCTCTTCTCCCTGCTCCCATCAGGCCGGCGTTACCGCTGCCTGAGGGCTAAGACTGAAAGGTTGAAGAAGAGTTTTTACCCACAAGCCATCCGTCTGCTCAACTCTGAGCCCTAACTGGACTATTATTGCACCATGTAATAATATAATATTCTATAGTTCCGTGTAAAAGTGTGTATAGTGTATAGAGTATAGTGTATAGTGTGAATTACTTATTTTTATTTTTATTCTTCTTATTTATATGTGTGTGTATATATGGTTGCAGGTACAAAATACATTTCACTGTGCATTGTACTGTGTATAACTGTGCATGTGACAAATAAACACCATCTTATTTCTTATTTCACTGTTGTAATTAATTTTGTGGCTGTTTTTGTTTTGTTTTCAGGTTCTCAGTAATGATAATGATGAAGAGGATGAAGCTGTGACCTACAGCATGTCCCATCTCTTCTGCTGGACCCTCCACTGAACCCAGAACCCTCTGTGCTATAATCACCAAACGAAAAAAGAAATAAGAAACATCAGTCACAGAACGGCTTCATCACAAGTCCAGTTATTTTCTTTATCTCTCTGGGATTGTGAAATGGATGCTGGTTTCTGTTAGTCTTGAGTTCCTACATTTATTTAAATGTGATATTATATGCTCATTTTAATTTCTAACACATAATGCAACATTCAGTGTTAGAAATTAAAATGAGCATATAATATCACATTTATTTAAATGTGATATTATATGCTCATTTAAATTTCTAACACTGAATGTTGCATTATGTTTTAGCCACAGACTATTTATTGTTTTTATTGTTGTAATAATCCCGTTTATCCAGAAGGGGGTGCTGCATATTCATAACAACAATGTAAAACATGGGTTGTAATGCTCTGACGTCAAATGCAGTGAATGCAAACTGACATACTTCAATTCAGTGCAATTCAGTTTAATGCAATTTATTTATTTAGTGCCAAATCAGAACAAACAGTCATAATAATTAGAGAGAAAACCCAACACTCAAAACGACCCCCATGAGCAGCACTTGGTGACAGTGGGAAGGAAAAACTCTGATTTAACAGGAAGAAACCTCCATCAGAACCAGGCTCAGGGGGGGGGGGGGGGGGGGGGGCAGACAACAACAGCCACATGCTGTGTCTGCTGATTCTGTTTGATAAGCAGTTATTTAAACATCTATATCTCTGCTCAGTTTATTTTTATGCTGTTGTATGGAAGTGTAGCAGGTTTAGTTTACACTCTCACTGATGTGCGTGTTGTCACCAAACGGTGACAGTATTTGGCAGTAATCTCTCGCTACTTCGCGGTTCGCTTTTCGCAGACTTGCTGTTTCGTGGGTTTTCAATCAATATTAGTGTAAAATATTTATTGCGGTATTTTTGCTGTTTCGCGGGTTTTTGCGGTACTCGTTCTTCACATGCGTAGTACGTACAGTAATGTATATATTTAGTGTATAAGTGTGTGGGGAGGGTTTATAAAAACTTAAAATAGTGTATAAATACTAAAATAATGTATAAGTATTAAAATAAATATAGCCTCCCTACTACTTTTAGCTTTAATTAGTATATAATATAATATAATTTTGTTTTTCCTCATCAGTTCCTAATTTTAGCTTTTACAGTGGGATATTTTTGTGTTTTCTGTGCTCATCTTTAAATATTTATTTTTACTCCTCCTTTAGTGTCAAATTAAATACATTATATGTTTCCACTGGTGTTCATTCCACATACAACGTTTGAGTGTCTTCTTAATACCAACTTTAGCTGGTAACAAATGAGGAACAATGACAGCTGTGAGAGTCTGTTTGCATAAGCATATCTGCAGAAAAGAAGGCTGAAAGTCATAATGAGGAAGTCATACTGCGATAATAAGAGGAAGAAGTTGCATTTATGTTTCAGAAGCTCAAGAAGAGAAAAGACAGACTGAGAGAAATGTTGGTTCAGTCTAGAAGGATTAAAATGTTTGTGTTTTTTATATTTCTGCTTCAGTTTCCAGGTAAGGAAACATATGACATGTATATGAGAGAAGGACTGAAAAAAAACATCTCTGATGCACTCTTGAAAATGAAAACAGAGAGTTTTATGTGCACATGTATGTAAATTATCTGCACTCGGACATGTTGTGGTAACATTTCTGTTTCTCTGTCATATTCTCAGGAGCTCTGAGTGCAGATCTTTTTCTCTCCTTCACTGTCAGAGATGGAGATGAAGTCACGTTGCCTTGTGGAAATGTGATCAGAAATCATCAGAACTGTGACACTACCACCTGGATCTTCAGTGACTCAAGAAGGTCACCAACAGTAGAGCTGGTTACTCTTGGACAGATCAGAGAAAAAGCCAAATCAGACAGACTGAGTGTTACAGCAGACTGCTCACTGATTATAAAGAAGGTCACAGTTGAGGATGTTGGCAGTTACACCTGCAGACAGTTTAGGGGCAGTCCACGAAGACAGGAAGGTCAGGATGCTGTGGTTCTTCTGTCTGTTGTCATCAGTGAGTATTTACACCACAATATTTTTGTTAGAACAACAAACTGACACATTATATTTAGAAAAATAAACTTCTTCTTTCTTTGTCTTTCTCTTGAAATTCATCTTCATCAGTGACTGAACAGAAGAAAGCTGATCAGGTGACTTTAAGCTGCTCTGTGAGCATTTATGAACGCTGTAAACACAGAGTGAAGTGGATCCATAACAGTGAAGATCTGAATAGAGCTTACTCAAATTTAAGAACATCACAGTTTTCTTGCTCTGCTACTGTGACCTTTCTGAACCATAACACTCACATATCAAGTTATGACTTTAACTGCAGCGTAACAACAGAAGATAACAAAGTGCAGCTTTTTCCCTTCAGCCCTCGTTCATCAGGTAAGAAACCAGGAGAGAGTCTGAGGAACAAATGACTTTAAACTGATGTGAGGAATGAACAGATTTCTGATTTTGTTCTTTTGTTCACGTGGAGACACATCATCATCATCATCATCATCAACATCATCATCAACATCATCATCATCAACATCATCATCATCAACATCATTATCAACATCATCACCATCATCAATAACAACATCATCATCAATAACAGTAATATTAGATAACCACCAGACTTTAAACGGTAGTGACAAAACATTTTTTGTTATTCACCTGAAGTTGTTTGCTTTGTCAAAATTATTTCTGTTTGTATGTATGAACATTTCAACTTTGTTTGTTTGTCTGTTTGTTTTAGCTCTCAGACACTGAGCAGTGTAACTAAATCCTTTCAACATTTATATTCAGGTCCGGTGTGGCCGTACATCCTTGCAGCTGTTATTTTAGTCGCACTTTTAATCATTGCTGTGATATTAATGAGATTAAAGAGACTCAAAGGTGAGAGAAATTACACATTAAATGTCTCCCTGAGAATAATTCTGACTTTGGCTGTGGAGAAGCTGAAGTCTCTAATCCTGCTTTTCTTTCTGTGTTTTTCCAGCAAACAAAACTAAAGGAAATGCTGTGAGTTTAATTTTAACTCCATACGTGAGAAATGATGCTGTAAAATAAACAGTGCCACCTGTTCTATTTAAACGAAATAAATCTTTATTAATAATGTAAACTTTATTATTATTAATTAACTGGTTGCTGTTACAGTTTCACTGTTATTAAGTGATGAACTCTCTGACTGCACAGATGTAGTGCATGCATTGTTGCTTGCATTGCTTCTGCACAGCATGCATTAAATGATTTCTTATATATTTATTATTCAGGACCTGAACTCAAACCCTGCCGTCACTCAGTGTACATCAGAAACTACCCAGGAAAGGGTGAGATCACACACTCCACACCCGAAGAGCAACTTCTGTCATTTGCATTTGTTCTTTAACATAACAAACTGTCTGAGGCTCAGTTTGTAACACGAAACTGTGCAAGGGGTTAAAAACAGGAAGTGAAACAGTGCAGCTGAACTGAACTAAAAGATTAATAAATAAGAAGCATGGTAGGAAAAATAGTTGTAGGTCAGTGAGAATAAATTTAGAGCCATAACATGACATCCTTGGCAGACGTAGTGAGTCAGTGTAGATCCACATGCATGTAACTGGACAGTCGTTCTGTTTTCTTCACTGTGTAGGCGGAGCCTGAAGATGGTGTTTCCTACGCCTCCATCAGCTACACCAAGAACCCCCACAGTGGAAACAAAGTAATCTATGATCAGTGTTTGGAGCTTCATCAGTGTGTGAATTAATGATGTTTTCACTGTGCTGTGTTACAAGTGATGATATCTCCTGTGTTCAGGGTAAACACGATGATGATGAAGGTGGGACAGTCACCTACTCCACTGTGAAAGCTGCCTCCACTGAGCCCAGCAGCCTCTATGCTACCATCAAGTAAAGAAAAAGGAAGCTCAAACATCAGGTCATTGCTCTGTGGAAAAGATAGTGAGGAACAAAGAAGGAAGTTACACACACACACACACACACACACACACACACACACACACACACACACACACACACACACACACACACACACACACACACACATTCACACGAAGTCAGACAGAAATGCAGCTGAATTAAAACATCATTATTTCACATGTTGGTGGAAAGTCGTACTGACTGGCTGGAGTCACAGTAACTGCTGTGGCACCAGAATGAATGAATGGATTGTTCCAGTGCAGTTATTACAGCATGCTGTGACGCCACCTGCAGGTGAAATGACAGAATAGCAGATGAGTTGATGCAGCGGTGGAGGAAACGTTTGTCTCATTGATAAGAATTCAGTGACAGTGTTGTGAAAAAGTATTTTCCCCCTTCAGATTTTTAATGTTTTGCATATTTGTCACACTTACATGTTTCAGATCATCAAACAAATTTCAATATAAGACAGAAAAAGCAGTTTTTAAATAATGATTATTTATTAAGGGGAAAAAAAGATTTCATTTCATCATCAATCATTTAAAAACTACATTTTATATTTACTCAGGTTATCTTTGATTACTGCAAAGAGAAAAAAATATGAAGGGGCAAATACTTTTTCACAGCACTGTATTATGAGTGAATGTCATTTATTAATTTTTGTCAGTCTGCCCCAAACTAACATGGAAATATTAAATGTCTCCAGTTTTGCCTCCAGTTTAAATTTAGTTCCTTCATTGTTGACGTGCCTGCAGATTCACAGGATCGCTTACTGTGGATCATCAAACTTAGTTAACTAGTTTAATTCATCGTTAAGTTTTTGTAACTCTCTGGCACATAAATGAAGCTCTGCTGTGACAAAATTATTCAACAGTTTATGTAAAAGATTCTGAAAATATTATTATCAGTATTGTTGTCATTGTTAACTTTTTGAACTGCCAGATTCTGTTTTTATAGTTTTTTATCTTGTTATATGTTTATATTTTTTATATGTTCCTGAAAGGACCGTCGTGTACGGTTTAATCTCACGACTTTTCTTCTTCCTCTTTTTGAAGCACATCGAGCCTTTTTTGAATAAAATGTAATAAATAATCTTGAAGTGACAAATATGAAAACAGTTCAGTTTCAGTGTTACATATTTTTGTGTTATATCATTAAAACATTTGTGTAAGGTGATATAATCAGCAACAGTGGAGTTAGATCTGAGTATATATCCATAATACAGACTACAGAGTGAATACAGTGTGTCTCAAAATGTTATTGTAGAGAATTAAATGAGAGAAACATCAAAAATGAAGCTGAATTGGTGAAAAGGTTTCAAATATTGATATCTTCAGCAGAATATCTTACAGCTGTCTTGTCATTTGCTCCCATTTATTTTGGTCTTGTACTTTCACTCAGGTGTTATGGAAGGACGTTACTACCTTCATTTCTAATATCATCTTTACTCGTTTCCAAATTCCACGTCCATAAAGTTAAATAAGAAGCTGCACTTCATGATTTTCATGATATAACTCTGTGTAGCTGTAATTTACTCCTCCCATAACAGCCTTTTTTTGAGTTTGCATGTCTGTTTTGATCATTTGCGTTCTTTAATTCATGAATTTTAGTTTCATGTTCTGTATTTCTTGTAACTGAATTAAAAAGACTAAAACACTCGGTGTTTGCTGCTGATTTTTCCTGCATGTTGAAAAAGTGTGTTTGAAATCGACTTCATGTGAACAGAGGAGTTAATGGTTGCTGTTCTGTAAGTTTATGGCACAAACTAAAGTGAGACAGAGACATTAATGAGCTCTGCATCACCAGCAGCTCTAAGCAGCAGCTAAGCTAGTTGTTTATGGAGATCTCATTTTTGGAGCTCAAACACATCCACCTGCTGTGGGAGCAGCTCGGAGCCCTGGTGCTCCTAAAGGATTACAGTGATGTCACCTTCATCGTGGAGGAGGGGAGGGCGTCCCGGAGCACCGGGTCATCCTGACAGCTCGCTGTCACTGTGTCAGGTACGTCTAACCACAGCATCACAGTCACACACGCTCCACTGCACTGTAATAAGTTACTGTGTTACAATCAGCCGTCCATCCTACACACTCATTTAGGTCTCAGAGGCCTTAGACAGCCTGCTGTGACCTTTGACCTCAGTCATACTGGTTGGTTCACACATCAGCTGTTTCTGTTTGATATGCAGTCATTTAATCATCTATATCTCTGTTCAGTTTATTTTTATACTGTGCTGTGAAAGTGCAGCAGGTTTATTTCACTCTGATAGTTTTACTGTATTCATTTTTTTGACTGCTCCCAGTATGGCCTCGTGTGTACTGTGTGCACATGCGCCCCTTGTGTGTGTGTGTGTGTGTGTGTCATTTCTGCATTGGTCACATACTGGAAGCAGTGGGGAACTTGCTGCACTGCAGGAACAATAAGAAAGAATGGGCGTCAGTGCAGCGCTGCCTGTGTGAAAGGAGGTTATACTGTTACACTTCTGTGCATCATTGCAAATGAATCTGTGGAGCTCCTGATTAAAGCTGTATGTGTGATACAGACCCCGGGTCAGGGAGTGTCTGTGAACAGCAAAGTAACAACACACAAAACTGTGGAAACTCAAAGTGTTTGTTTTATACGTGACCCTCCAGTTACAGCTGATGAGTGTCTACTTAATGACAAACTGCAGCTGGTAATAAATGAGGAACATAGAAGCTGTGACAGTCTAGCTGCATAAGAATAACAGCAGATATGTGAGGAAAGAAGGCTGAAAGTCATAATGAGGAAGTCATTTCTTGATAACTACAGGAAGAAGATACGTTTATGTTTCTGAAGCTCAAGAAGAAAAGAGAGACCGAGAGAAACGATGGCTGAAAACAGATTAATGAAAATGTTTTTTATACTTCTGCTTCAGTTTGCAGGTAAGGAAACATTTAACATGGATTTAGAAACAAACTCCTCTAATTTTGCTTTATATGATCTTCATGTAGCCAGGACAGCTGTGCTGTGTGTTTGAGCAAAGAGTTTGAAGCACTCTGAAAATGTAAGTTTTTAAATTATCATCACTCTGAACATTTCTGTTTCTCTGTCATATTCTCAGGAGCTCTGAGTGCAGGTCTTTTTCTCTCCTTCACTGTCAGAGATGGAGATGAAGTCACGTTGCCTTGTGGAAATGTGATCAGAAATCATCAGAACTGTGACACTACCACCTGGATCTTCAGTGACTCAAGAAGGACATCAGCAGTAGAGCTAGTTAATCTTGGACAGATCAGAGAAAAAGCCAAATCAAACAGACTGAGTGTTACAGCAGACTGCTCACTGATTATAAAGAAGGTCACAGTTGAGGATGTTGGCCGTTACACCTGCAGACAGTTTAGGGGCAGTCCACGAAGACAGGAAGGTCAGGATGCTGTGGTTCTTCTGTCTGTTGTCATCAGTGAGTATTTACACCACAATATTTTTGTTAGAACAACAAACTGACACATTATATTTAGAAAAATAAACTTCTTCTTTCTTTGTCTTTCTCTTGAAATTCATCTTCATCAGTGACTGAACAGAAGAAAGCTGATCAGGTGACTTTAAGCTGCTCTGTGAGCATTTATGAACGCTGTAAACACAGAGTGAAGTGGATCCATAACAGTGAAGATCTGAATAGAGCTTACTCAGATATAAAAACATCACAGTCTTCTTGCTCTGCTACTGTGACCTTTCTGAACCATAACACTCACATATCAAGTTATGACTTTAACTGCAGCGTAACAACAGAAGATAACAAAGAGCAGCTTTTTCCCTTCAGCCCTCGTTCATCAGGTAAGAAACCAGGAGAGAGTCTGAGGAACAAATGACTTTAAACTGATGTGAGGAATGAACAGATTTCTGATTTTGTTCTTTTGTTCAGGTGGAGACACATCATCATCATCATCATCATCATCATCATCATCATTATCAACATCATCACCATCATCAATAACAACATCATCAACAATAACAGTAACATTAGATAACCACCAGACTTTAAACGGTAGTGACAAAACATTTTTTGTTATTCACCTGAAGTTGTTTGCTTTGTCAAAATTATTTCTGTTTGTATGTATGAACATTTCAACTTTGTTTGTTTGTCTGTTTGTTTTAGCTCTCAGACACTTAACAGTGTAACTAAATCCTTTCAACATTTATATTCAGGTCCGGTGTGGCCGTACATCCTTGCAGCTGTTATTTTAGTCGCACTTTTAATCATTGCTGTGATATTAATGAGATTAAAGAGACTCAAAGGTGAGAGAAATTACACATTAAATGTCTCCCTGAGAATAATTCTGACTTTGGCTGTGGAGAAGCTGAAGTCTCTAATCCTGCTTTTCTTTCTGTGTTTTTCCAGCAAACAAAACTAAAGGAAATGCTGTGAGTTTAATTTTAACTCCATACGTGAGAAATGATGCTGTAAAATAAACAGTGCCACCTGTTCTATTTAAACGAAATAAATCTTTATTAATAATGTAAACTTTATTATTATTAATTAACTGGTTGCTGTTACAGTTTCACTGTTATTAAGTGATGCACTCTCACTGCAGTAACAGATGGTATTTGTGGGACTGTTGTGTTTCATTTTAGCATTTTATCTTCTGGACTGAAGACATTTGTCGCAGATGTTTTGACACTCAAACATCATATCACATGTACCTGAAAGCTGCACAGATGTAGTGCATGCATTGCTCATGTGTTGCTTGCATTGTTTCTGCACAGCATGCATTAAATAATTTCTTCTATATTTATTATTCAGGGCCTGAACTCAAACCCTGCAGTCACTCAGTGTACATCAGAAACTACCCAGGAAACGGTGAGATCACACACTCCACACTTGCATTGGTTCAACATGATGAAACTGCATGAGACTCACTTTAGAACATAAGATTGCACAAGAGAGAAAAAAAAGAGAAGTGAACTTGATGCAACTGATCTAAGCTGAAAAAAAGAAAAAGCATGGGTGGAAAAAATAGTTGTAGGTCAGTGGGAATAAATTTAGAGCCATAACATGACATCCTTGGCAGACGTAGTGAGTCAGTGTAGATCCACATGCATGTAACTGGACAGTCGTTCTGTTTTCTTCACTGTGTAGGCGGAGCCTGAAGATGGTGTTTCCTACGCCTCCATCAGCTACACCAAGAACCCCCACAGTGGAAACAAAGTAATCTATGATCAGTGTTTGGAGCTTCATCAGTGTGTGAATTAATGATGTTTTCACTGTGCTGTGTTACATGTGATGATATCTCCTGTGTTCAGGGTAAACACGATGATGATGAAGGTGGGACAGTCACCTACTCCACTGTGAAAGCTGCCTCCACTGAGCCCAGCAGCCTCTATGCTACCATCAAGTAAACAAAAAGGAAGCTCAAACATCAGGTCATTGCTCTGTGGAAAAGCTTCTCATCTATAAGAAAAGCAATAACTCAGCTTTGTGGGTGCTCAATAAGCAGAATATGTGGCACATGTTACTTGATCATCTTTGTCAGTCATTAATTTCATCTCTGGCTGTTCAAGGTTTAGAAATGATGTTCAGAGTTATTTTAGCTTCGCCATTTTTAAATATATTTTGCCTGTAAAGTTTCTCTGTCTGCAATAATTTATAAAAGTTTAGTTTAATTTGATGTTTTTTTTTTCATTTAGAATAATTTAATCACTTGTGTCTTATTACAGTTAGAAAAGCAGCTGAGTTAAAACATCATTATTTCACATGGTGATAGAAAGTCATACCGACTGGCTGGAGTCAGTCACTTAAGTGCTTTGTCACCAGACTCAAATGAATGGATTGTTAGAGTGCATTCATTACAGCATGCTGTGACGCCACCTGCAGGTGAAATCTCTGTAGCATTCATTTCAAATTTGGCAGCGGTGGAGGGGAATGTTTGCCTCGTCTTCATAAGAATTCAGGTATTATCAGCGAATTTAATTTGGTCATTTTCTTCAGTGTTCCCGGGATTAACATGGAAATATCAAATGTCTCCAGCACTTAGCTTCTTCCTTTATTATTGGTAAGCCTGCAGAGTACACATGCTCAGGATCCCTGACAGCAGATCTTCAAACTCAGTCACGGTGGTCAAACTGTTTAGAATTCTCTACCACATGAAATAAAAGGCAGATATGAAAAAATTATCCAATATTTAATATAAAAAGTTTCACTGTTAATCTGCTGTTAAAAGTAGACTAAAAACACATCTCTTAGCAAACATGTGGTTTAGTTTAAAGTGTGTGGTTAAGTGGTCATTTACCCTTTTATTTGTTTTTATAACTTTGTATCTTTTCTGTTTTAATACTTGGTTATGCTTTTTATATGTTCATAAAGCATACATATACAAAACATGAATATAATCTCGTAAATTTTCTGTCTTTCTTTTTGAAGAAGCTTTTTGAATGAATGAATAATGAATAAATTTGATTTGACAAACATATTGAAGTAAAACTATTCAACATGTTGAAAAAAGTTACCTCTCTCACTGTTACGTTTTTATAACCATAATATGACTGAAACATTGTAGTGATTTAATATAGTAAGAAATAGACAGCTGTAATGGAGTTTGAATATATACCCATATCATACACTACGGAGTGTTCACAGTGTGTTTCAAAACATCAGTTTTGAGAATGAAACTGAAGATGGATCAAAAATGCAGCTGAACGGCTGAAAAAAGGTTAAAATGTTGCTGGGGGGAGGCTTTTATTTTGAAATCGTTAACTGAACCGGAAGTTCCTTTCTTTGCTCACGAAGGTGTTTCCGCTGGTGTGATGTTGGAACTAGTCGTGGTTTGCTGCTGATTTTTCCTGCATTTTGGAAAAGTAACTAAAACTGTGTGTTTGAAATCGACTTTATCTCAACACACGAGTTAATGGTCGGTGTTCGGTAAGTTTATAACGCAGGCTAAAATGAGAAGAGAGACATTAATGCGCTCCGAGTTAACGATCAGTCGTCAAATATGCGCGACACCAACGGCTGTAAACAACACAGCGAAGCTTGCTGTTTATGGACTTCGCATTATCGCGGCTGTAGTTTCACTTTGCTGATTTAGTCTCTTTAACACGCACTTTAATATGATAGGAGTCGACGTTAGTCGTGTTTGATCGCAGGAGACATTTTCTTTCGGTGCATTTCAGCTAGCATTTAGCTTCGGCTATTATACGGGTAGTGTTTTTCTTTTTTCGCAGCGCCTGTTTTACTTTCGGTTTAACGTGTGCATTCCTGTGTCAGATGTAACTCTGGCAGCCGTCGACCATGAGCAACAGTCACCCTCTGAGACCACTAGCCTCCGTGTCGGAGATCGACCACATCCACCTGCTGTCGGAGCAGCTCGGAGCCCTGGTGCTCGGAGAGGAGTACAGCGATGTCACCTTCATCGTGGAGGAGAAGCGCTTCCCGGCGCACCGGGTCATCCTGGCAGCTCGCTGTCACTACTTCAGGTGAATTTAAATGTCTGTTACCTGTGCCGCCTTTCCAGCCCTGAAACAACTGATCTTTTAAAAACACAGAGATTCAGACTTTTATGCACACATTTTATATGATCAGATGCCGGGATTTTCATGTTTGCAGAGCTTCACATATGATCTGGTTTCCTTCCTCTCATGTGTAAGCAAATGGAATATTTTCGGGATTTGAACCACATTTACTGACAGGCAGATGTGGTGTTTTTGTGTTTAAAAATTGTCTTGAATATGTTGGCTGTCAATTTTTATATGATCTGCTAATTTTTCTCTCTCCTTTGGCTTATAAATTAACACAAGAGAAATTCATATTTGGTCTGATTTTCCCATTGAGTCAAACAAGCAGACTGACTGTGTCAGCGTATTAGGGCAACTGAAGGTGAAAATAAATGAATGAATGATTGAAGAGCTGGCCAAGTGTGTGTGAGAGTAAAATTCAGAGAAAAAAAACTCATAATTTCTGAGATTAAAGTCATAAATTTGCAAGAAAAAACTGACATATTTACAAGAAATAATTTGAGAAGAAATCGTTTTTTTAGACAAGGAATGGTAACATTTGAAATCCTGTTTTTACTAACTCCATAAGAAATGTTTTTGAAACACCAACAATTCCTCTTTTTATTCATATCATAAAGGCAGAGGAAAGAAAAAAAACCTCCTCCAGGCTCATTTTCAATAATAAACCTCTGAGCTGGACTGAAACACATTTGTGTCTGCAGCCGGCTGTGAGACGAGTTTGCAGGGACCGTCTACAAAGTGAAATATCAGAAAAAGTCATTATACACACAAGGGCTGCAACGATTCATCGATTAACTCGATTAAATCGATTCTAAAAATTTATCGACACAAATTTACTGTGTCGATGCTTCGTTTAAACTCTGCAGCGCTCAGCTGTCTCGGTGTAAGCGGCGCTCCTCACTAGCATTAGCAGCATTAGTGCTGACGTTTTTTTTGTGGGTTTATTGGGGGCTGGCAAACCAACATAGAACTGCATTACCGCCACCTACTGGACTGGAGTGTGAATCACTCACGTATACACAAGCACACATTCTAAAAAGCTCTCCGTCGCTGCGATGGATTTCATTTAACACAGAGTGGATCATCGCTAGAGTTGCCACCTGTCTCGTAAAATACAGAACCCCGTATGTTACGGGACTCCGTGGAATACGGCTCCGTAACATGCCGTCTTCCGTACTTTACGGGACGGGTGGCAACTGTCGCTGACATGCATTTCCACGCCTCCACTGCTCTCTGTGTGTGTGTGTTGTGCTCGCTGAGAATTTCAGCTGCTATTTTTGTCTTTACTTCAGCTGTAGCTACCAGAACTGGTTTGCTAGCGAGCGCGGGCCATTAGCACTAGCGATGGTTCGGTACCGGAAGGCCCGCCCCCCAGGACCGAGGGGCTCCTTCAAAATATTTTTTATACTTTAATCCCTTATGAGTGACTAAATATAGACCTGCAGTAGAAACGTATTTTCGAGAATGCTTGTGAATACAAAGCATTACACCATTACTCACACATGCGCCATGGCTCCCGCAGCCACTAGTTTTTCAAAACACTCATAGCAGGCAGCGGTTTTAACTGCGCAAGCGCAAAGAGGCGAAGCTGTGACGGTGAGCTCAAGTAGTGAAAAAGTAAACGTTTTTCCAGCGTCCAAAACAGCAGCTTTTTCTTTTAGTAACCACCATTAAATCTGTGAAACAGCTGGAGGTCCTTCATCAAGCACCTGATCAGCAAGTGTTAAGGTGAAGAAAAGAGAACTTTGTAGCTGCTCCATTCACCGCTGTTTGTTCACATGGCGAGAAACTGCTGTACGGAAGTTAAAATATGCAGATAAACTGTTAATAAAAAAAAGTATTTCTTATCCGATTACTCGATTAATCGCTGGAATAATCGATAGAATACTCGATTACTAAAATAATCGTTTTATGCAGCCCTAATACACACACATATTCAGGATTAACTTTGCTCTCCTGCAGTGTTGTTTCAGCAAAAGCTCTTTTTGCATTGCAGCATCTTGTTGATCAGATCATAATACCAAGTTTTTACAAACTCCTAGTTTTAATTATTGAAAATAACAAAATTATGCAGCATCTTCCCTTCTCCAAATCTATCTAAGCTAAAATATACAATTTTTTTCTCTATCTTACCCTTAAACTTTGCTTTTCCAGCTTGTGACACACAAGTTTTTTGAACACTCCTTATTTCCAGAGACAGTGATGACTCTAGAGGAGGGCTGGAGCCTGTCCCAGCTGCTTTCTCTATAAAACTACACAACGACTCTCCATTTTGTGAGCACATTTTGTGAACACACCTGTCAGGACACAAGATTCCACATGTCTGTATTAAACGTTCTTGCTGCAGTTTATTTAACCTGTCTGTCTGTCTGTCTGTCTGTCTGTCTGTCTATTTATCTTTGGGCAGCATTTAGATCATTTTGATAATCATGCTTTTCATAATGCATGTCTTTATATTTGTGAGGCTCCTGGCAGCTTGTTACATGTGTAAGAAAAAAGAAAAAGCATATTTATACTTTTGCATGTTCTGCCTCCTTTAGGGCCCTGCTGTATGGTGGGATGAAAGAATCCCAACCCCAGGCGGAGGTGTCTTTGGAGGAGACTCGGGCTGAAGCCTTCTCGATGCTGCTAAACTACCTGTACACGGGCCGGGCCAGCCTCAGCTCTGCCCGGGAGGAGGTTCTACTGGACTTCCTGGGCCTGGCTCACCGCTATGGCCTCCAGCCTCTGGAAGACTCCACCTCTGACTTCCTCTGCACCATCCTGCACACCAACAATGTCTGTCTGGTGTTTGATGTGGCCAGTCTGTACTCTCTGAGCGCGCTCACCGCAGCCTGCTGTACCTACATGGACAGACACGCACCTGAAGTGTTGAATTCTGATGGTTTCCTCGCGCTCTCCAAGGTAAGAGGTGGCAGGGTGATGGGACTGTGAAAGAACTGTAGTAGGTGTTACAGCTCATTCATTCCTGCCTTAGTCTTTATTTCTCCATACTGTGAAATGGTGATGCAGTGACCTCTAGTGGCAGTTAGCAGAAGCTAGAAAAGAGTCACTGCTGCTCAGCAAATGGCAACTGTCATCTAAGCAGGTTACCTACATGGTTATCTACATCTCTTCTTTTTATAAGTGTCTGAAGGTTTAAACTAAACATAAGGGATCTTAGACAAATTAATCATTTCTAGTGATTCATTCATTTTCTGCTACTGGTATGGGTCCAGGTCATGTATCAGTTTAAAATGTATCATTATGAAAACAAAACAAAAAAAAGATGTTTGTTATATTCCCTGAAAACAGCGAGGAGATGAGGGGAGTAACAGTGAAGTCAAACAAAGTAAAAGATGAAGTAAGAAAAGCTTTTATTAAACACTTAAAGCCTTTTATTTAAACCTAAAGAGACGATTAAGCTGCTGTGTCCATCAGAAACCTAAAACAGAAGAAAATCCTGAAAATCAATGTCATTAAAACCATTAACATAAATAAATAATCGCAGGTCTGTCATCCCACTGCTGCTCCGTTATTTTCTAGCTGTTATAAAAGCTCTTTAGAAGTCTTATATTTTTATTTGGAGAAAGTGTTTTCAGGTTTATAAAATTTTTTTTAAAGTTTATGTTGTTTTTCTGTCTTGCAGTTTTTCTTTTCATGATTTCAAACATATCGAATCATCACCTCAAATTCCTCCAAAGAGAATTAGTTAGTAATTTAGTTAGCGTCAGGTAATTTAATACTTTTTTCAGAGTAAAATTTTTTTTTTTAAATGACAGTGATTTGTAGTGTGGTAATAAAAAAAAAAAAAAAAAAAAAAAAAAAGATAAGTTATAACTAAATTATGGGTATTTTTTTCTTTGAATAATTTATTACCGGTGTTTGCAGAACGCTTTGCTGACCGTGGTCAGGAGGGACTCGTTTGCTGCCAGTGAGAAGGAGATCTTCCAGGCTTTGTGCCGCTGGTGCCGGCAGCAGGAGAACGGCGAGCACACTCAGGAAGTCATGTCCGCAGTGCGGCTGCCCCTCATGACTCTGACGGAGATGCTGAACGTGGTGCGCCCGTCTGGCCTCGTGAGCCCAGATGACCTGCTGGACGCCATTAAGACCCGCTCTGAGAGCCGCAATATGGACCTCAACTACCGGGGAATGCTCAGTGAGTCCTCTTTGTCTTTTGTTTGTTTAGCATTCACATCAGGCTGCAGTTAAAAGTGTAATATATGTTTTTTTAGTCCATATATTTTTCATTTATTATCTGCTCCTTAAGTGCACGAATTTGCACGTTTGTCCGTGTCCTCGTCTGTCTTGGCTTTCAGTCCCGGAGGAGAACATTGCCACCATGAAATACGGCGCTCAGGTGGTGAAAGGGGAGCTGAAGTCGGCGCTGCTCGACGGAGACACCCAGAACTACGATCTGGACCACGGCTTCTCCAGACACCCCATCGAGGAGGACGGCCGAGCCGGGATTCAGGTCAAACTGGGCCAACCGTCCATCATCAACCACATCCGCCTGCTGCTGTGGGACAGAGACAGCCGGTAAAACACGCTCCTCTCATCCTGCTTAAAGTGTGTGTGTGGGTAGGATTGGAGCACATTTAGTTAAATGTATTTATCAGCTGACTGCATAGATGTGGTGATTCTTGACTAAAAAAGGTTTAAATTTCTATTTTATAGCACAGCATTGAGTGCTGAGACCAACTAAATTCAGACTGATTTATGTATTTGGATTTTTAACCTCCCTCTTTAACCTGAGGTGCTTTGAATACTGACTCAAAGTGTCCTATATGACTATCGCAGGTCTTACTCCTACTACATCGAGGTGTCGATGGATGAGCTGGACTGGGTGCGCGTTGTCGACCACTCCAAGTATCTCTGCCGCTCGTGGCAGAACCTGTACTTCACACCGCGGGTTTGCAGGTGAACTAAGCCAAAAACTATATGGCTTCCAGTTATACCAGTGCTTATTAATCTTAGGCCTAAGCTGTACAATCCCGTTCTATTTTTGCCATTTTGACTTCACACCAAAGGCTTATTTGTGCTCTGTCATAACGTGCCTTAACCTGGTGTGCAGTTAGGGTGTATCTGGGTTGGTGCATGCAGTTAATTTGGATTATGTCCTCTCTGTTTGCAAATGCTTCGATGTTTGCCGGTGTGATGACAGAAGTATTTTTGCATACTTCTGATGCTGTGTGAGTTCATATAGTTGCTTTCAGTAGCCGGTCTGTCTTTCCCAGACACGCTGACACGAAGTTGCTGACACGCCCAGTTTTGAATAATGCCTTTTAAAGAAGATGGTGCCAAAGCATCCAAACGGCCGTCAGAACAAATGGCTGAAACTCGCCTTAAGTAATCCAGTAATGGCAGCTGCAGCATCATTCCTCCTCTAAAAGGGTTGAATTCACCCTAAAAGTGAAAATAGAAGTAAAGTAATACCTTAGTTTGAAATTTCATCACACCTGAAGAGAAACCTGAGACTGAGTTAGCAAAAGGATTTTTATTTATTTGATACTTTGTAAAATGAACGGTTATGCTGGTGTTACATGGTCATGTTTTAATAAGTTTGCCCTTTTCAAATAATACATATTTTATAGAATGTGCTTCAGTGTAGAGAAGGTCGTTTAAATAGAAAACTATCTCATTAATGTAAAAGCAAACTCACTGCAATCAGACTGTAAACATTAATAAATTAGAGCAGAATGAAAACATTCTTCTGCTTGTCTGAAGATTGTTATACATGACTGTTTTTTTCTGCTTTCCCACATCTTCTTTTTTCCACGTGTTTCAGGTACGTTCGTATTGTAGGAACACACAACACAGTCAACAAGGTCTTCCACCTCGTGGCTTTTGAATGCATGTTCACCAATCGCTCGTTCACCCTGGAGAACGGACTTGTGGGTAAGCTGCGGAAAACTGAGTGTCATAAAAAGTGAGAGTGCTGGTGTACTAATGGTACTAATGTTTCTAACCCTGCTCGTAATGTCTGCAGTGCCCGGTGAGAATGTGGCGACGATAGCCGCCTGTGCCAGCGTCATCGAGGGCGTGAGTCGTAGCAGAAACGCTTTGCTCAATGGCGACACGCGCAACTACGACTGGGACTCTGGATACACTTGCCACCAGCTGGGCTCCGGAGCCATCGTCATCCAGCTAGCTCAGCCTTACTCTGTTGGATCGCTGAGGTGAATCTGTGTTTACTCTGAGTGTAGTTCAGACGAAGCTGATGGAGTAATTATTGTTACTGGTGATGAATCATACTGGCTTTTTAATCCTTTTCATCACAGCTAGAATAAAGTGTTTGTTTCCATTTAGTCACAAACTTTTATGAAAGCTTTTTGTGTGAAATCACAGAATAAAACTTATACAATAAGTAAATGAGTTCTTGTCATATTTGGAGTCGCACTAATGCCTCACAAATACTGACGGACAAATCTGTGTGTGTTCAGGCTGCTGCTGTGGGACTGTGACGAGCGCTCCTACAGTTACTACATTGAGGTCTCCACCAACCAGCAGCAGTGGACAAAGGTGGTTGACCGCACCAGGGTAGCATGTCGGTAAGGGGTCCATTTCTTCTTTTGTTACTCTGTATCACACCTTAAATCATTGATGGTCTTACAGTCTAGCATTAGAAGGCAGCACCTTTTTTTTCTTGCTATTGTTTCCATGGTTCATACAGGTGCTGGAAATCCTTGAAGATTCTTGGATATTAATATTGTGTTTTCAAGGTTTTAAAAGTGCTTAAACTTTGGATATAGTGCTTGAAATTGTCACCGTTTTGTGTTAATCTAAAAAATAAGTATCTGATTGAATAGTTCGCTTACGAGCTGGAGGCATGCATGTGACCTGTCAGTCTGTTTGTGACCCCGCCCCTCCCGTGAAGACAGAGTCACCATTTTAATGAGTGTTGGCTGGAAAACTGCAAATTCCAATTATGGATAAGACGGGTATGGAATTATATTTAGGTCAAAAGTCATGCACCAGAAAAAAAACAATCTGTGCAAATAATGTCTTGCCGCGAGTGCAGGTTTTCATTCCTCACGAGTAAATTCAACTCTGCAGCTGCGCACAAAGAAACATCACACACACGAGTGTCTGCTGTGCGCCCGTAGTGCTGCAGGTTCACCCTCTCGTGAGGAAAGTTTCCGCACGCGGAGCTGAATTCTGCGCCCGTGAAGAAACTGACCTTTGACCGTTGTGCGGAGCCTATGGAGCCTAATGTGATTGGTCACTTTGATGGATAGTTCAGCATTAGACTGAGTTACACCGTGGCAGCAACATAAAAGCTGTTTTAAAGCAGATTTGCTCACATTCTGGAGAATAAAGTTTCCAGAATTCACTATCAGTAGTTGTATAAATATGTATCCCAGTGTTAATGTGCTGGAAAATCTTGAAAATGGACCTTGAAAGTGTTTAAAAAGTGCTTGAATTTGACCCTGGAAAAGGTGTATAAACCCTGTGTTTGAGTTAAGGGTCCCAAATGAGCCTGTGTGTAAATAAAATGCACATTAAATCTATTCGTATAACCAGAACCAGAACCTTTTAAGTCCTCTCGTTATCTGTTACGAACAGTATTTTCAGCGTGAACTTTTTTCCATGATGTAAATGTTTTGTGTATTTTTTCATTGTTAAATTATTCGACTAAACCGTGAACTTGAACCCAGCAGTGGGACTCGCTGGATGGAGCGTGCTCAGTCACTTTTCAAAGGCCTGTCTGATTAGACTCACCTTGAACGTCTGGCTCCTCTTTAAGGAAACATCCTCATCTGAATGTGATTTCTTTGAGAACGGAGCCTAAAAAAAAAAGATCTGTTTACAATCCCGTGGCTCGTGATTAAGTCCTCATTTTCATAGAATGTGTGCGAGTAGCTGAAGTTATTGTTAATGCCAAACACTTAAGAAACGGATCCTTTGGAGTCTGTGTGAATTTATCGGGGTCATCTCTGGAAGCTGTAATCATAAACATGTAAACAAACATGTTTCATAGTTTTGTTTTAATGTTTTTTTTTTTTTTTATTTGCTTCTCTTACAGATCATGGCAGACACTGAAGTTTGATAAGCAGGCTGCGTCCTTCATCCGTATTGTTGGGACTCACAACACTGCTAATGAGGTGAAAACATGGTTTAATTGGTCATCTGGGTTCATCCTTTTATTGCTTTGTTTTAATGCGGGGAGTTTTGAGGTGTTCTTCTAAGTAGCAGCTTATGTGTAGTGAAGTAATTGTACAGTTGGTGCTTTTCAAAAATCCCAGAGAAGATAAAATAACTGTAATCAGCAAAGTTAATAAAGAAACAAGAACAGACTGAGACTGCATACCTCGTCCAAGGCCAAAGAAAATTCCCTTTGCTCCGTGCAGGACACGAAGGACACGTTCTCGGGAACATCAGGTCTCCCAATTTTATATCTAATTAAGAAGTCTGACTCTAATTTACAGGTTATTTAAAAACAGCCCAAACTGAGCACATGCTGATGGATGAAGTTAAGCTCTGTGTGTTAATGTTATTTGTGTATTTACAAACATTTGAAACAGTTACATTCTCCAAAAGTCAGATTCTATTTTTAATGCGGAGCGCTTATAACGTCTCACCTGCAAAATGTCACATCAGTTTACCAAGTGTGGTGAACTTTAGCAGCGGCGGCGTTCTTCCTCGCGGGTTAACGCCCACACACCTTTGTAGAATGCTCCGCCTGCGTGTTTATACGCCGCAGCACACATGTAGCTGTTTATGTTCACGGTACTGCAGAATCACAGTGGTTAGCATGACAGTTGGCCTCCTAGCAGCTCATAAGCAGCCAAAAATGAATGATTAACCTATTGTGGCTGGTTGTGGCCCCCATAAATTACCTTTTAAATCAGACTGACTTTCTACCAGCAGCTGGATTAAGCAGTCATCTGTGCATTAATTTCTCCGTCTCATGTTTTAACCCTCATCTTTCTGCAGGTGTTCCACTGTGTGCACTTTGAATGTCCGGCCCAGCTGGACACTGAGGTCAGTGAAGGCATCCCGGGTTTGGATTCTTCTGATTCTGGAGCTGCTATCCAGCAGCAGCGACCTCAACGACCTTCACGCACACACAGCCTGCTGCCCACCCAGCACTCTTCCTCCTCCTCATCTTCCTCACAGTCCCATCATTAAGAGCATCCCCTTATTGGAAGGTGGTGGGGGGGGACCTCAGAACGCTATTTTGCACAGCCTTCATCGTCCAGACTGCACTGCTCCAACAACGCTGCTAAAGGCGATCGTCTTTGTCAGAATCCATCGTCCGTCTGTCACATGTGCAACATCAGAGACTGGTGTTTCTGTAGCAACAGCATTCATGGCTCCAGTCTTCCCAGTTTTGAAGCTCAAATTTAGGTATCACATCTACTGGCTCCTACATTTATATGAAGGTACTTTTTAGCTACTAAGACTCAAGTTTTAGTCTTTAAAAAATCATGAAGGTGGAATCTTTCTCCAAAGGGGAGGCGCACACTGAAACATGTTTATACTGTGTTATCAAAGGGCAGCGAGTCCACGGGGGGCGGTATTTGAATTTTATGCGTTAATAATAAGATTAATAATGAAAGTATTGTTGTTAAGCTATTTTTTTAAGGAACTGTCTTAAACTGACTCTACTGACTTTTCTTACCATCGAGCTAACAGAGTAGAAGTATTTTTCGAACTTTAAATTCTTCGAAAGTCTGCCAAAGCTGTCGAGCTAACGCATCAAGTGGCATTTTTTTAAATGCAAATAGCACATAATCCAATTATGCATTTGCATATTAAGTAATAGCTGTGGAGTATTTGATAGCAGGCTTTCACACCCAAACCTGAAATCTGCAGAGCAACTTTTTTGCTAGTTAAAATTCTTACCTCAAGGATGACCTCACTGAAACGAACCGAGATTTAACCGAGTGTCTTAATGTCATATTTTAAGCACTTGAATAGGTGAGCACGCACACGATTAGGGAACTCAATTAGCTTGGGGGGGGGGAATTGGGGCTGAGAGGACCAAATTATTTCTGCACTTGGGCTGCTGAAGTTTACGTCTATATACTGTAGAAACACGAGCAGCTTCCATCTGCACTTTATTGTACTCGAGTATACAGAAATAAGGGTTGTAGCTTGGGTCGGGCTGAAGTAGAGTACTGGAGCGCTGGATTTGGTATCTTGCTGTTTGTTATGTTGAATTAATTTAAAATCTTGGTTGTTTTAGGTTTCAGTTTTGTGCGTGTGGTCTTTTTTCTTTTTTTTATGAAGTTGTCAGTGATGTGTTTTCTTTGTGTTCCTGATGGTTCACTTTTGTGTTATTTAAAAAAGAAAAAAAAAAAAATCCTGTGTTGGAAACCCTTCGTTTGCTGTTACATGATCTGAAATACCTGAAAACTACCTGAGGCGACTCACTGATGTTTCTGTAAGCTTTCTTTAGGCGTCCCAGTACGTTTAAGAGGACTACCCATTAGTTTAAGTCTTCCTGAATAACTAGAGAACAGAAATAGGGCTTTGTTCAGTTTGTAATATTGACAACATACTCCCCATACCTTATCTGACTTTATGTACTTTTACTTATTTTCACCATCAGTATGTGACTGCATCTCACTGCCTCTTGTTCAATGCCTGTCAAAAATGTGATTCTGAAAGAAAAGAAAAAAAAAAAAAGCTGATGTTTGTTGAGTTTCTGTACGCGGTGACGCCGCCTGCTCGCTACAATGGCTGCTGTTACACACAGTGGAGCTCTTTGATACAAGCAATACAATGAAGTCCGCCTTTGGCTTTAAGTGTTGAGAGCTTAACGGTGCTGATTGATAATCGTGTATCACTGACGCTCCGGGCACTGATGCCCTGCCTGCTTTTTGGGCAGTGTTAATGTGAGGCTGCCTAAGGACATGTTATTGTAATGAAACTTTTAAAAATGTCAAATTTTGAAAGTCAAATGTTTTGCTGTCTTTTTTTTTTTTTTATTTATTTTTTTGACGGTACAAAAGTCAGTTTATTCCAGCTGTTTCAAAAATAGTATACAAGGAGTTTTTACAGTGGGTCACAGAAAAAGAAGCAGAGAACTAATCTGTAAGTTAATCTTTCCATAAGCTGAATCATCACTCAGTATATACAGCACTATGTAGATGTCTTGTGCTACCTCTCGTTTCTTTATATTTTACTAAGAAAATAGGAAATGGGTGCAGCAATTTATTGAAACGAGCAAAGAAGGGGAAATGCAGCATATAAGGCAAGAACAATTTAGAGCTTGAAAGTCAATATTTGGTAGGAACACTTTTATTCTGCAACACAGGCTGAACTCTCTGAGGAAGCTTTCTAGTCATTTCTGTAAATAGTCTTCAGGAATAGTTCTCCGAGCTTCCTGAAGGACATTCAAAGCTCCTCTCTGGATGTTGGCTGCCTTTCTTTCAGTTCTCGGTCAGGACGATCTCACGCTGCTTCAGTAGGAACGAGAACAGTCTGTTGAGGTCCGGGCTCTGCGTAGGCCCCGTGACTGATAATATTCCACTGTGTGTTTGTTGCATCCATGTATGCTTTTACTGCATTGGCAGTGTGTTTGGGATCATTGCTGTGCTGAAAAAAGAAACCGCTGCCAGTCAGACGCCTTGAGATGCATCTCTCAGGTCCTGTGTCAGATCTTTGCTGGACTTTTTGCTATTTCTTTAAGGATATGACATTCAGATATTGTTCATCTGCTGTTTTTTGGGTAAATGCCTGCTACTTATTTTGTCCTCCACTTGTCCACTTTCCTTAAATTATTTAAGGACACGCTGCATTGCATGCTGAGATTTGCCAAGTTTTCAGCTAACAGCTCTTTAGGAATCACCTTGTTAGTGTGAAAAAATTTTTTTTTATATATCTATCAAATTGTTTCTTTGGCATTTTTCATAGATTCAAGGAAAAGCGTGGAAACACATCATGTGTTTTGGGACTGACTGTTGGTGACAAAGTGCCTAAAGATACAATTTAAAATCTTTGCTAAGTTGTCTGTTATGTGTAGGCACAGCACTGGTTCATCCCTTGAGATAGGTGCCTTTATGCTTGAGGTGGGTCAGTGTTACGCAGCTTAACAAACAAACAAACAAAAACTTTGCTCTGAAAATGATAAGGTACAAGGACTGGACTGAAGATGAATGAAAAAGCAGCTAATGTCCAAAAATAAAAACCTTTTTTTAAATACCTTCAGAAATCCTGGACAAAAGAAGAAAGAAAGAAACTCTGGATCCCTGGAAGCAAAATATAAAGAAATGAAGGTGCACGCTATATACTGGGGACCCTCTTAAATAATTGCATAATTGTTTAACTGTATTTTAACACTAAAAGCATTACTTCAAAGTAAAAAATTCACGCTTGTAAGGCCTCTTCTTCTAATGCTGCCTTCTTTTGAGGTCCTCAGATAAAACCTGGCTTTGCCATTCCACATATTTCCATATACAGATGCACTATAATGTACTTTGAATACTAATTTAACATCTTAAAAACACTCAAGACAATATATAGTGTGTTAGATGCAGTTTTAATAGCGTATTGTTTTCGTCCATAGCTTTACTGTTCTGGTTGACTCCACAGTACATCTATGGCTTACTCCTACTGTGCAGTACTCGCTGTACACTTGCCTTTCCGACACGAACACTCGGGGATACTGAGAAAAGTAAACGACATAACTCAGAAATGTTAGCATGTATATTTACTCTGGATGTTTCCCGTGTAGCAGAGCTGTTAGTTCGTACTGTTTCACCATCATTTCGTTGGCCAATATTGACATTTCTGGTTTGATGGACGCGTTTCCGGCCTAGCATACTTCACAGCAGCGACGTGTGAATGGGGGTGGTCCTCAACTGTCAAGAGGGGAAGGCCTTGCTCAGTCTATTTATTTTTTATTTTCTCGCACCCTCCCACATATTTAGCGTCGCCATAATTGTGTTTTATTCGTATGGGTGGACAGGCGGTGTTCATTTTAAGCTTTTTAGTGTCGCGTAAAACACCGGAACGCCCCCCTCCAGCCGTTTGTCGGTCGTAACGTCCGAACATCCAGCTGATTGCTTTGAGTGCCGTTCAATTATTACAGTTCAAACTGAGCCGTTTTTCTCGGACTTAGCGGAAGGGTTTCTGTGGCCGAGGCGAGTTTGCCACCGGGATATTTTTTCCCCCCGTACCCGTTTGTGGACTTTCACCGGAATAGGACACCTATCGTTTCATCTAATCTGAGCGTTGGATGCTTTTTTTCTCATTGAACGACCAGGCCCCGGACTCATCCCCAGCCTCGCGTTTCCTTATCGGCTTTTTGTGAGTGCGCGTGCGTGCGTGTGTGTGCTTGTGTATGTGTGTGTGTGTTGGAAGTCATGGGAGACACTAGTGAACGAAGCAAACCTCCGACTCTACCTCCCAGGTGTCCCTGCGGATTTTGGGGGTAAGTGTTAAACCTGATAGAAACAGGATTAAAGCCGCTATCTTGAACTGAAAGGTAAATCCGGATGAAATGTGCTAAACGGGTTCAACTAGTCCAAACCCATTGTTGTTGTTCTGTTGTACAGGCCGAGGGTGGGGGGTTGGGAAGTTGGCTAATAAATAACCTCCTAGCTCGAAAACTAGCTTCATTTCCAGCCGTTTTAAAGCTCACACACCCTTCGTCGTCTCCTCGAGTGCCGGTTGTTATTTTTGATCGTCCTTTATCGGTTTTTGGGGCTATTTGAGAAGCCAGGAGATGACGTACCCGAGATAGAAAATGATTTATTGCCAGCAGGTTCCTTTTAAACCTGCCCTGCTTTCGTCTATCACCCCGAAGAAAAGCAGGATTCAGATATCTAACTCGCTGCTTGTCTTAAACCTTAAGAGGAGATACGTCGCTGAACTTATTTTGTCGGTTTATTTTACGCCCCTTTTTACATTCGGTCTTGTCAAGAGGTGGATGTGTGTTGCATACCGGATGTGATTCAATGATCTCGCCCGTGTTACCCCATAGGAAAGATGACTAACCTTTTTAAATGTGTTTGACAATGCCCCTCGGAAGTGGCTGATGATTTCTCATTAAATGCACGCAGTTCATTCCTCCACGAGAGGGGAAAAGAGGAAAAAGTGTGACAAGATTACTGCAATCTCATTAGTGGGCACCATAATCCCCCTACACTACACAAGTATTGATGATTCTTTTTATTTAATACTGGGGTTACCTGTTTTTGAGGCGATATCAGTCCAGAGCACAGTCATATGACTTGACATTTGATAAGCAGCCCCTCTTCCCCCAGCTGCCTTCATTTTGTGCTGTCCAGAAAGCAAACTGGAGGCGGCAGTAACCCACCTGTCAATGTCAGGTGACATGAATGGCAGCCTTGTGTGTTTATGGCCGAGCCTGCCTCAGCTCAGAATAACACCTGGCTGGGGGGTGGGGGGGCTGCTGGCTGTCTGTCCCACGCAGGCTCCCAGCACATGGCCCTGAAAGTCAAGGCTTCTTGACAAGATCTTGAAGGTGTAATTCAACTATTTGAAGGATTTGGGATCTTACTGGAAACATGGGCTGCAAACCTTCACCTTGGCAGTACTGATGACATGTTTCCAAAAAAACCATGTACATTGTTTCAACACCCCCCCTCACACACACACACACACACAGAAAAATAATCCAGGGAAGTAAAGAACTGTGAATAGTTAACTAGTGCCAGATTGACTCGATTTCAGGTGGAAGCACAGTGCTGCTTAGGAGCTACCGCAGCCTGTAGCACAGCGCGGAATAAATGATGTGAAGCTAGATCAATAGATAAATGTAATCAAACGAAGTAATAACATTATTATAAAATATGCCTATTGATTTAAAGACAAACAAAAGAAGCAACAATAATGTCATAAAAAGAGTAAAATTTACAAGTTAAATCCACAGAAGAAACAGAAGTTGATTAAGGTTATTAAAGCCAACAACAGGGCAGTGAAATGGTTTTAAAAAGAAAAGTTAAAAAGTAATAAAAGGAGTATAAATAAAATTGAACCAGAATTAAGATCAGTTAGTTTTGTAAACATAATAAACCCTACAATTTAAAGTTCATTAAGGCCAGGAGCTGCACTGCTGAAATACTGGGTCCTGACACTGGTGAACGTCTGTTTATTTGCTGCATCCTTTAAGATATCAGATTTTCAGGATTTAAAATAATTTAATAATGTTATACCAACATTAAAAAAATAAATTTTAGTCAGACTGCAGGCGACTTCATTGGTTACTTCCTTCAGGTAAGGCTGCACTGATCAGTGAAATCCCCTTTTTGCAACAGTTATCTCGAGTTTACAAAGACCATTAGTAACCTGAGTATAATATACCATTTAGCTTCAGTTACAGGCAGACACATTAGTGTTTCTGATAGTAATAAAAATAATGACATATCAGCCAGCAGCTCCTCGTCTTATTTGCAGACATAAACGTCTTTAACACACAAAAAGTTTTGATGGGAAATCCTTTGATTAGTTTATAAATAACTGTAACCAAGATGTTACATTTTTTAAAAAGTGCCACCTGATTGATGTATTATTTTGGACACTTTAGAGCAGCTAATGTACAGGCTGATCTCTTCATACGAGCAACAGGATTTAAGATGATGAGCTCATTGATTTTTAAAAATACTTGCTCTTCCTGTGCCGTCCTTTTCTGGGACCCAAGATTAAAGAATAGTTCCGTGTGTGTTTGTTTTTTCCTACTCTGCATGCTGCTATCACATGAACCAGATGCATTTTGGGAATCTAAACAAAATATTTGACTTGGACGTGGCGCCTGTGTGTGGACACAATCAAACTCTCCCATCTTGTCTCAACCTTGGAGCGTCACCTGGGAGCAGCTGTGAAGTCTGAGACTAGAAAAAAGAGAAATGAGACGCCTTTTTTAGGCCACATTTGGAAAATTTCAGGCTTTTGGTTCCATTTAAGCATTACTCAAGAATATTAAACTATTTGAGACTATTAAAATGGTCTCAGAATTGCAGTTAATATGTTCTTACCAGACAAATTCAGTCACTCCAACAGGTGGAAAAACGTTCACCTCTTTAGTCTGTGCAGGCTTGTCCTTCTGCATTAGTCACCAAGCTCCTGCAGGAACAATACTATGAATACCCTACCAAGTTCCAGCTTGTGTACCATTGACAGAATTCAGTGTGAACAGAAATGGCTGTTGAACACATTGTGGTGGTATGGACATTGGAGAGGAGCCCAGAAGGTGATGGAAAGACAAACCTGGTGGCAAAGATCCCACCAGGTGCCAAGGAAAGATTTAAGTGTCCAATAAAACTGTCCATTGTCTTATGAATGTACTCTGAATGATTGAACCTTAAGGTCACGTCTAGGCTATTTTAAACTCCGTAAGAATGTTGTTTTCTCTGTGGATTTAAGTCATGACTGCTCATAGCAGAAAGCCTGTAAAGTCACTCGTGTTTTAGTTGAAAGTTCTTCAGTTAGGCTGTTACTGTGCAGCCATCAAAAGGATGAAAGGCAGCGAGCGAATGGGATCGGCTTGTAGGTAGAACAATAAAAACTCTGTAAGGTAAAATCTGCGAACATTACACATCCCACCCTACTGGCCTCCAGGCAGCAGGTATCATTGACTTCAGTGCTGTCAGCCTCAGCTGTGCTTTCAGCTTTGTTAGCATGCTCCAACAAAAGAAGGTGAAGTTTAGGTTGACAATGGGGTACAAATACATGTTTACATAGTTTGCATATTCAAAGGTGTTTGCAGTGGGTATTCAAGCATCAAAATGGCAGATTACTTATTGTTGCTCTTAAACTAAATATTAGTGACTTTTGAGCCAAGCTTTTTTTTTCCCTTTTTGACTGCAGAAAGAAAAACAGAAATCTACTCCAGTATGTAAAAGCAGATTTGGGGGGGGGTTGTCCTATAAGATGAAATGTTTTGTCTCCCTGCTTGCAGGAAACTAGTAATGCCGAAACGATCAATGGAGTGACACAAAATTCATCAGCAACAATAGCTTAACAGTGGGGAAAAATGTCCTCTCTTCATGCCATATGTTCCTGTTGTGCAGCAGCCGTTTCTCTTCTTTCTTTCAGTCTTACTTCAAATCTGAGGCCCAGTTTCTAAAATCCTGAGATGAAACCTTGGAGGAGATTATGAAAGATGTTAGATTTAATGTGCAGAATATGGCATAACTTTAATTTGAGGTTGGGGGGGGGGGTTGTAAAATCCTGCTACTGTATTTCAGAGTGGCATTGTTCTTGCACATTTCTGTTCAGCTACTCTACAGTAAGTACAGATATTAATCTGTCGGGGGAAGTTATTTATATATAGATATGTACTCTAACCCTCCCAGTAACTTCATGTTTATGAATTTAACACTTTTTTTTAAATACAATGAACCTAAACATTGTCATGTCAACAGTTGTAATGTGTGGAAACAAACTGTGGATTTCTGTGGAGGTAAAAATATTCTCTCTTGTCTTTCCAGGTCCAGTAAAACGATGAACTTATGCTCCAAATGTTTTGCTGGTAAGTTTCAGTGCACAGGATTTCTCACATGAATAGAAATAACTTGTTTTATCCTGGGCTTGCGTATGGATATCATCCCACAGCAAAGGAGGTACAAGAAGTGGTGAAATAAATGGGTACCATCACACATCAGGTGCCTGACTTCCCTCAGCAGTCAAAATAATCCTTCAGTTTACCCGCTGTTTGCCAACTTGGTGACTTTTTGTAGCTTATTTCTGACTCTTTTTTTTTTTTTTTTCCCATGAAGTGTAAAAGCTTTAAACGGTCCTACTTTGCAGTCTGAGGTCTTGCTTACATGCACGAATGTAAGAACTGTGCTCAGGGGATGAGCCAAACCTCTCCGTGTCCCTCTGTGCGAGCCAGATGGAGGCTGTAAAAAAGAGACGGAGAGGTGTCGGCTCTTCTGTTGCTTCTGGCTTCCTCTCTGGTTATCTGTAAACGTAGCCACGGCACACCCGTGCTCTTTTACTCCATCACTGTGATTTTTGGTCCAGTGACGTTGGCTTAACGTGTTTATTACTGTCGCAGGATTGTTTCTGTGCCTCTCAGGGTTTGGATTTGTTGTAAAGATTTAAGAAAATAAAGTGAGTGATCATCGAGATGGTTTCTAGCCACATTGTTGCACTCCTTGCTCGGGAACTGTAAGCTAAAATTTGGTCTGTGTGCCAAAATGTGGAGGTGCATGGGGATATAAGGCTTGTGAACTGAAAAGGCATTTTGAACATCAGCTGCCTCCAGAGCTTCACCTGTACAGTTGTTGCTTGGCTACAGATTTAACAGCCTATGCTGCAGAGATTCGAATCCCCATACCCATGCACACATGGCTGCGTTTCAGCTCCCTGGTGTACATCTTTGTCTTTGTGGGTTACTCGCAGCTTCTTGCTTCTCACATATAAATGGCTGAAACTGTTTTACATTCGTTTTCTTTTGGTGCGCAGTCGTTCTCAGCGACAGCCTAACACGCTGCTAGCAGCAGCTTGAGGCTAGGTGTGCCAGCTGATTTCAGTTAGGAATGCCAATAATGCTAAGAAGTCATTCCTCAGAAAACGGAAGAAGCCATAAAGCGCCTCACTCCAAAATGATGTATTCACCATTTAGAGGAAAAACGGTTAAAGCTGAGAGATAATTGCTTCCATAAAGGATGATGAGATTCCATAAAATTTTCTTAATTTGCTGGGAAGATAGTAGCTGTTCTCGGAGGGCAGATTCAGGAAACGGACTGATCTTTGTTTCTCTGCTTACTGCCTTCAGTGTTTTGGTTGGAAGCCTTTTTAAACATAGAAAGCTCAATTTTTCTCCAGTGTGATAATTGCACAGGAAAGAAAATCACCCGGTTAAAGTTTGAAAATGTCACGGCGTGAGTTAAGCTGTCCCAGTGACTTCTCCAGTCTGGTTCAGGTGGATGAGGGTTGAAGGTGCGCTGCAGCCCCGTCGGTGGTCATGGCAACCGGCGAGTACGGTAGACGGCGAGGACCTAAGGGCCCAGCTGTGAGTGCAGCATCACAGACGGCAGCGATGCTTAGAATAGACTCGACACACACGAGTGTGGAGGCTGAGCAGAAGTGGGTTAGCCCACATGTGGAGGTGAAACCAAAATCTAGGCTGACCTTCCACACCCTCCCCTAGGGGGCTGGGGGGGTAGTCCAGCTCAGTCGTGCAAGGTGATTTTTATCTTTGTCTCGTGAGTCAGTTTTAAAAAAGTTAACTTACAGCCACGTAATGCAGTTCAGATCAGTTGTAAAGATGTTTCGTGGGCTTAGGCTTCTGTTTTTATATATATATATATATATATATATATATATATACACACACACACACACAGATGACAGCCATGAAATGAGCGATGGAGACAGTGCATGCTGCAACCAGTGATCATCTCCATTGTTGGTTAATCTGTGAATATGCTTTGCCACGTACTCAATCAGCCATTAAGCAAGAATACATCCAACAATGGTGGCAGCTGCTTATCACAAATTACCAATAAAGGAAAACACAGATGGAGATGGCACCTAACTATTTTAATTAGTGGGGACTGTGCAGAGTGTTGTGCAGTGTGTTCAGTAAATTGTTTTTGATAAAAGGAAGTATAATATGTTAAAAATAGTGGGAACTGCTCATCAAAAATACAATGGGACATATTAAAGCACCAAATATTCTTCATAACTAGAAGCTCAAGCACAGTCATTTTTTATACATTTCCTTTTAATTAATACGGTGATATAAGAATCAGGGAGCTGTTGAATTCAGCGGAGAAGTTTCTGCTGAAAGTTAAAGGTATGATGGGATGAGATGGGCGTAAACACTGAGGAGCTCTGGAACTCGATGTTGGGGAAACTCTGAGTGCAGTTATATTTACCAAACAGCCAGTGCGTTCTAGTTGGACAGGCAGGAAAAACTGGGATACCAAAGGAAATGGTGAGGCAGAAGATAATAACATGTGTGAGCTGTGTTTGGGCGGAGCACCAACTCACTATTTCACCAAACCTTTTCTGTCTTTAGGTTGAATCGATGATTTTAGCTTAAAGAAATGCTTTCCTGTGCTTTCTGTGCATTCTTCATTTACATAAACCCTCTTGCAGGTGTTGCAGCAGCATATTTGGGGTGCACAGTGTCTATATCCAGAAGTCTAGAGTTGTGTGTTTGACTCCATGTCCTATCTTTTTTTATTTTTTTCCCCCTCTCCCTCCCACTGTGTTTGTGTTTTCCCTGTCCTATTTTTTGCCTTCCTCTCTACTCTCTCCCCTGCTGTCCTTGGCCACAGACGTCCAGAAGAAGCAGCCAGTTGAAGACTGCACCCCCAAGCCCATCCAAAGCACTGGGAGTAGCCAATCGCCCGTTTTCAGTAGCGAGACGAGCAGTAGCAGTAGCCAATCCCGATCATTGTCGCCGCCCCCAAGCTCCGAGCAGCTGTCAGCTGAAGAGCCCTCGCCCGCGTTTTCCAGCACGAGGGAAGGTAAGACCGGACCGCCGACAATTTCACATTCACCAATGTGCTGCTTTTTTTTCTTTTCTTTTTAAGCTGACTTTCAGGAGAACAAACTTGCCTAAAAATGTGGAAACAAAAGGTTACTTTTCACAGTAGACTGTGAAAGATTTGCTCAATTTTACGGTTAAGTATTTATCAAAGAATTGATGGATACAGAACAAGCTGTTTGTGGCAAGGTGATGATAGAGTCTGGACTGACTGTTCTTTTTCTTTGTCAAGTACAGGAAGATGCAGAACATGGCTGACACAGGAGTGCAGCACTGAAACAAAGGAACATAATGTAATGTGACGTTCATTGCAAAACTCAGAAAATCTTTCATGTAGGAAATCTCCCAACTATCACGGAGCTCAGGACTACGTTAGCAGTCGCTCTTCAGACAAGCAGCAGTTGATGTCTCTGTGGTTTGGAGCAGTTTGTGCAGGCACCAGCGCTGCTGTGCAGCCTTTTCTATCTTTAAATACACGAATCTGTCTGTACGGGTTTTGCTTTTTAAAACACAGAAACAGCAGGAATAGGAATCCCCAGTACAAAGTGCCACATGGTACGAGGAAAACACAGCTCTCGGCAAAAGCCTCCAGGCGTTCAAACCTGTATGTCCAGTATTTTTACCACATCAGCCACAACATTAAAACCACCTGCCTTATAGATGTGAACGGCTCCCCTCTACAGGTGACCTGTGGGGACATCGGCCATGGATCCCTTCGTTCTTGACAGCTGTGATGATCAATAAAATTTTCTTGGTCACACACATTCCAAGGATGATTAATGGAATTGGATTGTGAGACCAGGTCATAACCTCAGACTCTTCGTCGTGTTCTTCAAGCACTTTTGGCCGTGTTGGAGCACTTTTCCTAGCTGGGGGAGCTGCTGCTATCACAGAGTGCTGGTAACATTGGGGGGTGTGGTTGGTCTGCAGCAGTAAATGTCTTAAAGACCAAGTTTTCCCTGCAGAATATTGCATTATAACAGTGTATTCACATCATCTGTCAGTGGATTCAATGTTGTGGATGATCAGTTTGTCACTCAATAGCAGATTAAATTTATTGTTGACAACCTTATTTTGTAAATTGCAGCTTTCCAAATCTTTTCTGGCCACTTTGGGCCAGAAACAAGTTTACTGTGAAGGGCGTCTGGGCTCTCTCTTAAACATAAGAGAGGGCTTCAGAGTAGAAAGGAGCTAACTGAGGTGTTTTGGGCCTCTGGTTAGGCTGTCTCCTGGAGGTCTCCTAGGTGAAGTGTTTCAGACGTACCCAACCAGGAGCAGACTCTCAGGGCAAAGCCAGGACACGTTGAAGAGATTATATCCCTCAGCTGTCTCAGGAACACCTCAGAGAACTCGAGGCGGTGGCTGGGGACCACTGCGCCTGTGACCCAGACTCACATCAGCAGTAGAAAGTGGATGAATGTTTATTAATACATTTGCTAGTTGTGGAGTCATGTTTGTGGCCATGTGACAAACTTCAGTATTAATTTTCCTCTTGGTTTCCAATCCCAAGTTTCTCCACCAGCATGTTAACTGAATTTTTACCTGCCTTTAACTTTACTGAGTTAGCTGGTAACTGTCTGCCTGCTGGTTGTTGCTGAGGTAAGATGCAGTCTGGCTGCTGCTGCTGCTAAAAACAGCACAGCTCAGTAATGTCCCCAAACTCACTATAAAGAGCTCCAAGTACACTCTTCCTCACACTCATATTTTCTTCAGTGTCATTTGTAAAATATTTCTGTTTGCTTTAAAATCAAATTTAAAAATCCTTGAAATGTTTTTCATTTGTTCTGACATTTAATTTCTTATTATTTATTTTTTTTTAAAGGTCAAGCTGGTTTGGAAAGAAGTAAAAAATATATGACCTGCATGAAAAATGTCCATAGAGTAATCTAATGACTAATAATAAAGTATTGACATTTCAGCTTCCCTTTCAAAAGAAGTAGTTGTTTTACTTTAAGCATGGTGCGTAATATAATCTGTACACGTGGTGCTATTTTCTGTTAGGTTTTCTTTCCTCAGCATGGATATATGTTAAGGAAGGAGGTCATTTCACGTCGTGTCTCACTCGTCCTTTATTTCCCCGTCTGTAGGTGTGTCGTCCACAGAAACGGCCCAAGGCACGCTCTGCACGCCCACAAAACGTCCACGAGAATCAGGTACAGCCAGCCTCTTGTTCTTGCTGGTAGCTCTGCGTGAGCTTCCCCACACTGAGCGCTAACTGTTCAAACCCCCCCCCCCCCGGTGTTTGTTTCCAGCCTCAGGCTCAGAGAGCGAGGCCACGCCAGAGAAACGACCACGGACAGAAGAGAAGGAAGGGAGCGGCGAGGAGGCCCGCGGGACGCCCAAGCAGAAGAACCGTCGGCGCTGCTATCGCTGCCAAACCAAACTAGAGCTGGTGCAGCAGGAACTGGGCTCCTGTCGCTGTGGTCAGTATCGTGACGTCAGTGCGTCTGAGACGTGTCATTATAAGCAGAGAAGCTCATCAAGCTTGAACGCTGTTTTTTGGTTTGCTTGAATCATTGCTTTTAATTTCGCTGACTGTGGTTCAGATGTTGCATTTATATTTTATTTTAAAGCGTTGTAAACTCGGGGGGGGGAATAACTGGGCTTTGGATTATGGTAAGTTTTCATACAAAGACCTTTAATATCAGAATCACTCAGATGCAGAGAATGCGCCTTTACTTCCTCTTTAAATTGTACATATAAAGTAAATCATGGCTTTAGAAACTGGGCAAAGACCCGTTTTCCTCTGTTTGCGTTTAACAGTAAACTCGGCAAAGTGAAACTAAATAAAACATGTAATGGGGTCACTTCCTCCCTCACCCGTGTCTCTGTTCGCCTCCCAGGCTACGTTTTCTGCATGCTTCACCGTCTACCCGAGCAACACGACTGTCTGTTCGACCATCTGGGCCGCGGACGCGAGGAGGCTGTCCTCAAGATGGTGAAGCTGGACCGCAAGGTGGGCCGCTCATGCCAGCGCATTGGAGAGGAGTGCTCCTGATTGGCCGCAGAGCGAATGGCCATCCAGTGAAAGAGGAGGTGGTAGAGGTGGTGATGGAAGGAGGTCTAGGAGAATTGACAAATGGGGAAATGGGAGGGGGAGGTGGGGGGGAGGGGTGGGGGGTAGATGAGGAGGAGGGGAGGGGGCGTGGTTGTAACATCCTGCATCTGACCCAACAATTCTGGATCTGAGCTTAACGCCGCCCTGTTGAAGTCCCGATTTCCTGCCTGGAGCGTCTGTTCGGACTCTGCCCGGGGCCAGCAGGGGGCCGCCCGGTGGCTGTTCTGCAGAGCCACGTTCAGTATCGCATGTTCTCACACACACACAGCCTTAACCCCACCCGTCTTCAGGAGGAGGACGCCGCAGAGACGGATCCAGCCAGTCATACATCATCCGCAGCACTGCTGTGTCCTGCCCTGGTTTCCTCCTCTTTACTCAGTCTTGTTTTCCTTCTTCTTTTCGGTACAGAAAGTGAACTGCGGTAATGCTTGGCTGAACTGATCCATTTGGATTTTAATCCTACAAATTTTTTTATTTTGTGCTTTTGTTTGGTCCCCTCCCCCCCATTACCTGGTCGCGGATGAGGGGTCTAGCACTATCCCACGACCACTCCTCAGGTCGTCATCAAGGGGTCGGTATCAAACCTCTAACCCCACCTTCCTCTTCTTCTTTTTTTTTTTTTCTTTTCTTCCTTCCTTCCTTCCACCCATGTTTGGACCCGTGCACAGCCTCACTAACCAGTTGTGCGCATGCATGGTTCTAGCAGCAGTGTATTTGTGCAGGTTTGAGTGTGTCATTTGGTAATGTGAGGCAGTCAGAGGATGCTGCCATGGTTTAATCTTCTTTTTTTTTTTTCCCCTTCCTGTGTGGCCGTCATGGTGATTAGCTCTGTTTTTACTGCTTAACCACGGTGTCGTGGAGGACAATACAGCCAATCCCTGCCTCTGCTCACACAGACTGTTGGCAAAAAGGAAAAATACAAATAAAAAAACACACTAAGTGGACAAGAGACACTCAGATAACTCCTCTGTGTAGCAGCCCCTCTTCTCCCTTTTCCCTCCCTTTTTTTTTTTTTTCTCCAATTTACTGAGTGGTACCGTTGTTCTTGATACATAAAGGGGGAGACAACTGAATTTTTGTATTCCAGTGAAGAGTTGTTCACCAGAACAGCATATATTAGAGAAACGAATATCTGAACTATCACTGAGTCTCCACAGTTCTGCACTGAGCATTTATATCACTTACTACCCTTTTATTTCCTATTTTGTCTTTTTGTAGGTAGGATGAATCGGGATTTATTCAGCTTGGGGACATCTTTTTGGAATGTAATTCTTTAAACATTATAATTTTTTCTTTTTTTTTTTTTTATGCTGTTGCCATCCAAGGCGTCATTTCTGCTCGTGAGAGTTCAAAAAATATCAGAGCGATGGTTCAGTTTAAATCTGTGATGCCATATTGATCTGCAGCACTTGTGTGACACATGTAAAGCTTGGATACAGTGTGCACCTAAAACAGCAATTAAAAATAATAAAATTTAAAAACTACAAAAAAAAAAAAGCGGGGGAGCAGATGTTCGGGTTTGAATATGTCCAAACTCTCGACTTACCTTTTAGTCAAAGTAGCGGATTATAAGAAGTCTAAGGTTGAAGCTGAACACACTGCGTGTCCGACTCTCCGGCAGGTTTTGGCTGCAGGAATATCGTGAATTCTTAAATTGAGCGGTTTTCCCCTTTTCCTCATGTTTTTGTTCTCGTTGTTTCCGACCCGGCTCTGAATCGACCCGCTCGGTCTGCTTGGACTTTGTGCTGTGCATATTGTTCAGTTACGCGTTCCTTCCTCCTCCAGAAGGTTTGTTCTACCAAAATCATTGTTCAGTTTGTGACGCTGCAGAAGTCAACATTTTCTTCCTCTTCACATTTTGATTTCTAATGTTTTTTTTTTCTGTTTTTTAAGCTTGAGGTGAGTTCAGCGAAATGAAGCAGCTGCTGTTGGTTTGAAAATCTCCATATTCTAATGTACTCTGCAGCTTTATTGGAAGTGCAATCATAACGTGGAACTGTACGTTACCGTTTTTCAGTTTGGAGACATCGGAGCCGGAGCGGCGGCTCTTTGAATGGCAGGAAAATTAGAAAGCGTCGTCTTTTTAAAAATGACTTCATAAAAGTTTGTTCGGGTTGAAAGCCTTTAGAAAACCACTTAACTATGCTAATCTTCACAAGTCATGGTTTGTTCTGTCCCTCGCCACTCCCCACTTCGTCTTCTCCATCGAGAACTCGGTGAAGGACGAGAGCTTTGTGGAGAAATGTCTTGGCTGGTTCTTATTTTGGTATTTTGAAAAACTTGTTCCTTTTTTTTTTTTTTTTTTTGAGTGCTAATGAGAAATGGCAAATTCAAATTATCTTTCTGTACCTTTTAAAAGAAAATTTATTTAACCTTATATCAGTTTGAGTTACTTACACCCTAGCATAGAGTGGCATATTTAGTTAAATGTATAAAAAGGCAAGAACATAATTCTGTCCTATTTTTCTCATTTTAATTTTATCGTGTTCCATTTTCTGCTGAGGAAAATAAACTGGATTAGAGGATGTGGTGTGTGTCTTTATTGTTACAGCAGCGTTTGTTAGTAAAAATAAATATCTCCAAGATCTGGGATGAAGAAAGTTTTCCTTGAATGCTAACGATGAGCTGAGAGGATGATTAAAACAGTGGGAGGTCACAGTAACTTGTAAAATGATAAATTTGCCATAAAACAACTTTATTTGGGCCGTCTGTGGAAATTATTTAACTGATCACATTCATGAAATTTTCTGTGCCACTTTTAAAGCTTTGCAGAGGGTCACTGTATGTTCAAACTGTGGTTAAACATCTATGAAGGTTCTCCATCGTCCAGGTCAGGGACGTCTCTGGAGCTTGAAAAAGGCGACTGGACTTTCATCCAAAAGGCTTCGGTTCTAAAACCAGATGATGGAGAGTCCCAGTGGACGCTGTCGCCTGGAGGTGGTTGTGGACCCACTATTGTTCATGTGCATAATCCCATCATAAGAGAACGACAAATGGAGCAACATTGTCGTCCCTTATGTAGGTTTGTCAGAGAAACTCTGGAGAATTTTCTCCAAGCATGACATTCCACCATACTTCAAACGTAGTCACACTATAAGACAAAAACTGGTTCATCCCGAGGACAAAGTCCAAACACAAGCTGAGGAACATGGTGTGAGGAGTGCTCAGACCTCTACACTGGAGAAACCAAACAGCCTCTTCACAAACGAACTGCGCAGCACAGAAGAGCCGCCTCATCAGGACGAGACTCAGCTGTTCAGCTGCACTCTGAGGATGCCAGTGTTCACAGAAGGTTTGGAAGAGGAGTAAAACATGCATCTATGTCCACTGTGAACAGCCATCACTGAACAGAGGAGGTGGATTATGACACCAGCTGAGGTCCTGAGCTCCTTTCCCAGGTATCTCAACCCCCACTCACACCTTTCTTCAGGTGACCCCCGACAGAGTGGGGCAAAGTCCCACAGTGGTCTCACCGATTACTGACTGTAATGACCCACGCCTTTTTTAAAAAAATTTTTTTATTAATACCTCATGTGTGGCTCATGTGAATATGCACATGAACAATAGTGGATCTACAACCACCTCCAGCCCCCCCCCCCCCCCCCCCCCCCCCCCCCCCACACACACACAGGGGGGGGGTTAAATATTTGGGACTCTCCACCTTGTGGAGTGTGTTTGTGTGTGAAGCCTCTTGGATGAAATGTCTGCAAGAAACTTAAAGAAGTCCAGTTGACTTTTTCAAGCTCTGGTGGCAGTCTGGTTAAATCATTACTTTTTTTGCACAGTTCTTTGGGATAAAGTTCACTGTTAAGGACATTAATGGATGATGAGTTTCTCCTGTATGGAAAGTAGATCTGCTGGGAAGGGCTCATTGAGCTGGCTCATTGAGGACTTCCAGCTTCCAAGGTCAGGACAGACATGCACACTGTTGGTCTAAATATGAACCACTTAGCCTTTACAGGTTTGCGAGGGAGCTTAAACCTGCTGACATGTGTAGAGAGGCGGGTACACCCTGAAATATGAGCACAGTCTAAATTTGACTTAAAAAGAAAAACTGACAAAATGCAGCACTATACCACAGTTAGGTTATTAAATTGTTACTGATGGCATCTTAAAGATGGTTTAATGATGCTGCCGGTTGAGGTGGTGCAAATTTGATAATTTAATAACCTCATTAAACTCTATTAATAGTGGAAGTGGGGTAAGAAGTGATTTTATGTTTTTCATCAATAAATTTGTAAGTATTTAATCTATGTAATGCAAAGCAATAAATGCTATATATATAAAATCCAGGTGCTGCACAGAGGTGATGGAGAGGAAAGTAAACTCAAATCAAACGTTTTAGAGTTTCAAATTATGTTTTTTTTCTTGTTTTTAATAATAATAATTATTATTATTATTATGGGATCCAGGTGATGTTCTCATCTGAACTCCATGTCTAATTGTACTCTGGCTCAGAAAGGTCAGAAGGCTCATCTGGTTGTGAATTCCTTCTGGATATGAAGGCCTAACGCAGTGCTGGCAGATTGGGAAGAACATGGAAAGTGGCTCAGGAGGGAGTGCCTGTGCAGGTCTATCCAGAGATTGATGCTCTCAGTGCTTTGCTTGTAATACCATTATAATAAGTCTCATAATAATCCATTCATTCAGAAATTGTAGCGTCTTATTGACAAGTAAAACCTAAATCAGCTGAATTTATCAAAAGTCTAGTCCTGAAAATTGAATTCAGTTTTCAGCCATTTAAATTTGATTTGAAGAGTGTTGGTTATTTCTGCTGCTTTGCTTCCTGTCTGAACCTAAAACTTTGCATCTTCTGTTCCATTTAAAACGTGAATTAAAGTGATATTAGGAGCTGTTCACACTTCATTTTAGAACATCTAGTTAACCTGATGTTGCAGCAGGAGCATCAGCTGTAATTCAGTGACCCTCTTTAAAAAATCTCTGAGGTTAAAGAGCATGTGCCGCAGTCCTCATGCTGAACGCCACACACACACACACACACACACACACACACACACACACACACACACACACAGACAGATAGTTACTCAGCACAAACACTAGATGGTGCACCAAGATAGCAAATTTGTTTTCTCCCTCAGGTTCATTTCTCACAAGGAGGACCATTTTTATTTTTGCACCGCATGTTTAATTAATAATTATAAGATGGATCTAAGTGCTCAGCAGCATGTCTGATAATTTATTGAACTAAAATGTGGAATAAATGACAGTTTTCTTCTTGTCAACTTGTCTGAATACAGCAAAAATAAAATGTTGCTTCTTCTCTCTCCTTCCTCTCCCTTTCTCCTCGCTCCTGTTTCAGCTTCTTCCACACATTTTTTACTGTTCTTGTAGCTTTCTCCCATTTTCTCCCACTCTGTTGCCCCTTTCTCTTCTCATCTGTCATGCACATTTTTTAGCTTTTCTTTTTATTGGGTCTACATACTGGAAAGTCACTCAGTTGAAATGGGACATAACATGGTTGCATATAGCACTAATGCAGTAATAACACAAATTTATTGAACTAATTTTATGGATAGAAAATCACCCAGGACAAGGGGATGTACAGACCCAGTTACAGTCTGAATCATGGCTTAATCTTGATGCCTAAAAGAGACCTTGCATGGATATTTATTATAAATATTTATTATAAATATGTATAAATATAAATTATAAATATTTATGGCTTGTATTATTTATTTACTATATTTAAAAGATACTAATTGTAAATTCTGTGCTCATATTGACTTTATATCCAAGATTTCCATGCATCATCTATGACATCTAAGAGGTATCAACTGAAGTTGAACTAGAGCCAGGCTGTACTTAGTGTAATAGTGTAATACCAACTCCTAACAAAGGATGGCGCAGTGAGTCAATGGAGTATCCAGTCTTCTCCAATCTCATTGTACATCCTGTATAATGACAATAAAGGCATTCTATTCTATTCTATTCTGTTCTTCTTTGAATCCAGTGCGAGACGAAGAGGAAAGACAGACGATGAGGGAGGGAAAGTAGTGACACTGATGTGGAAGTACAGTTGCAAAGCAAAGGGGTTCAAACCCGAATCATCAAACTTTCTGCCCTTTACTTTTTCTGGGTGTGATTAAAAATAAGCACGATATCGCTCCACATTACACCACGCTGTGAATTTATTTAGAAGTGCCCATGAATACAAAACATCTCACGACCACTTACTTCTGGTGTAAAACTGACCAGATCAAACATGTGGAGATACCCACTGAGGGGAGCCACCATGAAAGAGAGTCCCTGAAAGTAACTTCAAAAAAGGGAAACTGTAAAACTCTGCCCCCTGGTGGTAAATGTTTTAATTAAATTTGGTTAATTACAAAAAGCGCCTTTAAGCAATACTTCATATTAGTTTCTCGTTCTTCACACTTGTCAAAAGCTGCAACTAACTGCTGTTTTAATTTTAGGCTAATCTTCTGATATTCAGACTCGGTTAACGTGGCTGACCAAAACCTGCAAAATCCAAAAGTGTGCAACAGAAACACAATAAGCAATCATACAGAGCAGGGAAATAAGGAAATCTATGCCCACACCTTTTACAAGCTCGACTAGTCAATATTTGTGATGTTTCCTTAACAGCTGACGAATTTCTAATCGCTCTCCTTTTGTTTTCAGTCTGTTTTCCTCGCTCTTCTTCCTCCTCGTTGTTTTGGTTCAGGTTCCACTTTAGTGGAGTAGTTGCGGGTGTCGCCAGGTGGAGCTCCATGCTCTCCCAGTCAAACCTTCAGGAGGGTCCAGGACTCCCTCAGCGAAACACACTGATTCCCTAACACACACACACACGCGCACACAAATGCACGCGCTTACGGCTGTCAGGCGTGTCACGGAAGCGCTCGAGCCTCTGTGAGTTGAGGGAGCGGGAGTGAGAGAGCGCACGGTGTGTAGCCAGTGTTGTACAGTCAGCGGGACCGGGCACGCTTGTGTTTTGTCAGTTAGTGGAGGTTGTCTGCTTAGTGTGCTTGTTTTACTTGTTTTCTCGCTCCCCTGAAATGGACTTCTGACAGCAGCCGGGCTGCGGGCGCCGCCGGTTCCTCCTGACCGGAAAATGAAGCGACTCTGTCGGAGGCTGGCGGTGGCCGTGGCGGTGCTGGTGTGGCTGGGAGCGCTGGTTTACCTGCTGGTGTTGAGCCGGAGGAGGTTGCCGGAGCTCAGTACCGGAGCAGGAGCAGGTGGAGGAGGAGTAGCAGGAGGCGGAGAGAGAGCCGACAACCAGGTGAAGTAAAGCTATGACCGCCACTCGTGTCGTGTCCGCGCGTTAGACATAAACAGAGGGTGAAATGGACTTCCAGTGTCTGAGGAGTTCATAACAGTCACGCTGGTTCGGGTGGCTACATGAACCCTTAATGTCAACAAATCCCGAGGAAAACAGCTGGTGATGCAATCAGGAAAACAGCATCAAATTAACCGTCCAGACTGAAAAAGTCTGTTTGAGTCAAACTATAACCGGTGAAGTTCAAGGAGGGAAAAAAAGTTAATGTGAGAGCGCAGGTGAAACTAAAGATCTCTAACGAGCAGTTTGAGTCACTGCACTTTCTCCTAAGTGGATACTTTAAAGTTTTTAAGGTAAATTCTTCACCTGTAAAAAGAAAAACAACCTTTGGACGCACAGTGGAGTCAAAAACATAAAAGAGCTAAAATTTAATTACTGTCACAAAATCTCGACACAGTTTGTGACCAAATCTCACCAAAGGTGCCAGATTTGTCTGCTGTGCTGTAAGTTTAAAAGTTTTATCATCTGCAGATTTATCTTTGGTATTAGTAAACATGTGGGAACGCTGTATTATTGTCACTAATCTTACAATATTCCTGTCCGTAGCAGCTCCGTAGATTATGAGGTAATACTCAATTTGTCATTTTTAATTTTGTTTCTTTTTGCAGTAGGCTACTATTGTTCCCTCAGTATGCACTATCACAGCTCTTATCATTGTTTAATTTCATTATCAGATTGCAGCGGTTCCTTTGAAGATAATTGGGTTCATTTTCGACCCAGCTTGATGCCTGTGCCCTGCACGCACTGCGGGATGCCTGTTATGCAAAAGACCCGCAGCATGTTCACTGTGACTGAGGGGATAAATGTATTGATCCTGTCTCTCTTACCTTGTTACTCTGAGCTGCCGGCACCCGCGTACACACCACAATCCTGTAATAGCCTAAATTTTTGAATAAATATTGTGCGATCAGGACTTGGAGTAAAGTGGTGTAAACACAAATAATTAGCAGGGCTGCTGGATGAATTTAGTAAGAACACATTATTCTGTGTGGGAATGTTATTGTATGCCCCTGATAGATTGCAGCTGACCTTTTGTAAAGAGTGTACGGGAGTGTGGAGATGATCTGAAAGTGAACCTGATGCAGCAGTTAGTGGTGTGCTCCTCCACCTCTTAGGTTAATAATAAAACGAGTTCTCACTCAGGAATTTGTTTTGTTGTGAGGCGCAACAGAAAAAAGCACTTCAGCTGAAAAAAATCTAAGGAACAAGAATCCAGGATGTAAGAATTTTAGATGAGTCTCTGGTATGGATGTGTGGAGCGTTTCTGCTACAGATTCAGCATCTTCACCACACGCTGGGACTCAGCAGTCTGTGTCAGAGGAACATGTGTTTATAGAAACTGCAAAAATACAAAAATAAATGCTGCATATGAAGTAGGAAAGCTCTCCTATGAGCTGTTGTGTTTCTTGTATTTTCCTGAAATTAATATGTATGCACTTGAATCCCGTTATTTGTTCCTCATCAGCAGCACGTGGACCTCTGACCTCGCCGAGGCTCTCGTTAATGTTTGCTCGTTGCTAAAACGCGTGCTAAGTGCTGAATGGAAGCTTTCAGAAAGGTCTGAGCACACAGCAGAAACCCACGTTGCAGTGAGACCACCTGCGGTGTGTGTTTATTTTTGCGAGTATATGTGTGATCTGTTATAGTGCAGTGGATTTGGAGCTTGTGCAAAAGCTTCAGGTCATGCTGTATAAACAGAGCAGTCTTAACACTGTGCTGTGGGATTGCTCTGAAACCCACAGCAGCAGGTACTGAACTGAGCTGTTCTGAGTGTTGACTCGAGAGGTCGGGTTAAAATGCATACTTTCAGATTCAGATGTAGTGTGAGAAAAGTTTTCAGCTGTTCAGGCAGCACTTTAGATTTTTTACCTCTGTGTGTAATAACTGTATAATAATTCAAACTCCAATCCAAACTATTTGAAACAGCAGCTGATGATGTTTGTGTTTAGCTGATGGCACAGTTGTGTGGTGGTGCTATGCAAAGCATTGGAGACCCATGTCCACCTGTTGTAGCTGTCTGCTGCCACTTGTGGGCACTGTCAGTGATGTGTAGCAACTGGAAATGTAGCTGAACTCCATTGTGGGGGTTTGACTTCCTGTTTCAGAAAGCGTTTAATCAAACTTGACCCACACGTAGTGCAGTGTGAATGGGTGACATGCTGTTACCTGTGCAAGGATGTCTCTATTTGAGTGTTTTGAAGTAGCATGATATCCCTGCAGGAAGGTACACAAAGAGCAAAGCACGAGATGTGGTGCTTCTTCTTTGACTACATGAGGTGATCAGGCCAAATATTTTACATTTAATTGCGCTGCTTGGGGCTTAAAAAGTTGCAGTATCTATAAGATGATCTCTTATAGATACTGGGGCTGTGTCCACATGCCTCTTCAATATATAGCGTGCACTATACATTCAGTCAGCAATGTCAAAGTGCTGATTGAAATCTCAACTGTAAATTTCATCCTCTGTGTAGGATGCTACAAAATCACCGTGTGACAAACCAGGAAATGGTGCACAGAAGCTATAAAGTACATCTATCGAAAGAAACCATCATGCATTGCAACCTCGGTATCTGTTAAAGAAATGTGATGCGGTGTGCTAATGTGATTTTCTTACCTGTTGAGAAGTGAGTGTAAGACTCCTCAGACGTCTCAGTGGTGCAGCGGCTTGTTTCCTCCTCTGCATTAGCAGCAGGATTAAAAACACTAAATTTTACTGTATATTAGTAAAAAAAACCCACAAGAAACACATTTGAGACTTTTCAGTCTAAATTGTAAATACGTTCCAGATGTGTTGTTACGTAGCTTCCTTATGAAATCTTTGCACACAAGCATTAACAGCGGTGAAGCTGCTGCTGCTGTAAAAATCAAACTGTTATTTTATTGTATTTGGCTGCTTTGAAGATGTTTGAAATTAATATATTGGAGATGTAGAAAAGCACAGTTACAGCTGCGCTCTCCATCCTGCCTTTGTAGGTGGATTCGGTTCAGCTGAAGTATGCTGTAAATAAAGTTTGGTGCACACAGATGGTGTATGGATATGGATTAGAATATCTTTGTGTATTTTAACAATGTAGAGACATATGCCAATTAAAAAGTATGTTCATCCAAAAAACAGCATCATTGAGGGTCTAAGCCCTGTATTACCTTGCAAACACTATGTAGAGGATGAAATGGTGAGTGGATGACCATAACTTGGATAAGGGCTGGAAAATGGACGGACTATCTAGTGACAAGTGAGGAACAGCTGATCAGATGGGTGATGGTGGTCAGATGATCTGCAGAAGCATGAACCTCTGCACGGCCTTATGGGCAGGCAGAGCTGAGTTCAGTCTGTTTATCCATTTTAATCAGTGATGATCAAATTGATTATGCGTTAGAAGAAACCCTTAAGGAGCCGACTTCCAAAATTGCTGTAATGTTTGACAAATATTTATGTAAAGCATGTCAAAAAGGCTCTAACATCAACAATAATGTAAACAAGAATCACACTGTCTTAATTTTTAGGCGTGCCTTAATTTTGTGTGAATAGGTGTTTTCAAACGGCTGATAATTCAGGCAATAAAGCTTAATCTGCTCTCGCTCTCATTGTAAGTTGACCTGGATAAGATTCTCAGCTAAATGCCTCAAATATGAAATCTGAAATATAATTAAACTACTTCAGTTGGAGGGATAGAAACAGCTGCAACCACTTTAGCCCATCAAAAGAAGAAGAAGAAAAAAAAGACGGTGTCGTCTTGTGTGGACTTGTTCTGTAAGCTGTGAGCCTACAAGCTAATGAGAGAATCTCTGTTCATTCAGCAGAACAGTGTGTGTGTGTGTGTGTGTGTGTGTGTGTGTGTGTGTGTGTGTGTGTGTGTGTGGGTTGTGTGCAAGTGAATGTATCATTTTCAAGTCAGGACACACATGCTGAAATGCACCTCGGCTAATACCCAGCCAGATACAGACTTGCCAACTTAATCCTACAGTTTTTCACACCCAGTGTAAATCTGTAGGTACGGATTCGCCTGGTATCATCATTACCATGCGCACAGTCTGCTTGTATCTTTAAAAAAGAATATATTTGGCTCTTTCTAATGTGGTGGTGTATTATCCAAATGCAAGTTTAAACAGGAGCACTAGGGAAGTGATACAGTCTTAATTAGAGAGAAAAACATTTGGACTCCAACCAGAAGTATCTATAAAAACAGAAACTTGTCTGAGGAATTTTGCTTAACAGAAACTTCTTAGTTTGATATTTTTAATTCTGTGTAATTCTTTTTGTGCAATATTTGATGTTACACTCTGCTAGCAGTCCCATTAAGCTCAAAATATGCTTTCTGTGTCTGCATGCAAGATGATTTTGTCTATCCGCAAACTGTCAACGTGCAGTGTAAAATTTATGACTGTGCAGGCAGCCTGCATGAATGGTACGTACTGACAAATGGGTGTGTGCATATGTTAGCAGTTACATTAGCGTAAAAATAAGACAGCAACCTTCTTGCAATTAGGAAAACAAGCATTAGTTTCTTAGTTTTTTCATCAATTGCAAGTAGTTGCAGTGACATGCTGTTCACACATGGGTTAACTATGCAACACCCTGAACCTCTGAGTGACCACTTTTGATCGCAAGGTGATTGTACAGGTTGCCCAGTGGTAGGCAACCTGTCTCCAAACACTGACAGTCTGACTCAGACTGACTACAAATGCTCTCAGACACATTGGGGAAGGTTTGCAAATAACTGCTGATTTATTACTGCTGATTTATTACTACAGATTTCCAGCATGTGGCAATCAGTGTGAGTCAGTCTGCATCGATGAGTGAATCTCATCTGCAATGTGTTGCCAACTGGTTGTATTTTGGTTGAATTCCTATATATAAGCACGGCTGCTGGGCGCTCGTGTAATTTTTTCAGTTAAACTGCTGTCCTGCAAGAACTGCGTCACTATTTGCGGAGAAATTTCTGTATTTGTTTCAGATAATTTTTTTTGAACCAGTTTAATACAGTTAGTTGCCGCATTACTACAAACAGATTGCGTGTAACTCCGTAATCGACCCCATTCCATCGCAAGCTGATAGACTGACTCCATCTTATTGGTGTTTCTTGATGCACTGAAGTCACGTTGAAGATGGTAACTGACTGCAAATGGTCCCCATCTTTGACGCAACCATTTCAAAGGCAATGAGATCCCAAGTTCACTGCATGTGGGCTCAATAATTTTCCTTGTGGTGTGGTCTCTACTGTTTTCTCCAGTGTGACTATCATTGCATTTGACTTATTACTATTTAATCTTTGCACATTGTGACTTTTTGTTGACCAAATGTTCAATTAATATAACAATTTTGTTAATTTTCTTTTTCACTGTTTAATTTTTTGTAGGTTTGTTGCAATATTGGCAAACAATGTTTATTTTTATGTAAATTAAAGCAGTCTCAAGGCTTGTGCCTGGCACTCGGCTCTTCAAACTCCACCCTGATAGTTTCACCACTGAAGCAGGAACTTCTTGGGGGCAGGAACAATGACCCCAAAAAACAAAACCGAAGGAAGGTTCAGGCTGTAGAAATGCACGTTATTCTCATGAATTCTTGGAAGGCCAGAATACAAGTGCAAAACACGACACTTCTGTAACTTTATTCTTTCTCTTTATGAAAATTAATCATAATCGTAGTTGCACATTGGAAATAGGAAAAGCAGGATTTTTACACAAACATGCATGTTCCTGTGATGACTCAAACCTGCATGCAATCATGTTTGCATAGGGTTGTACCCTCATTATTGACCTAATTACAGTGCAACTGTATTATTAATGTGCCTGTGAACCTATGGTTGCTCACAGGTGTGCATGTGCACAGGTGTGTAAATGTCAGGCAGGTCAGGCTTACATGTAAAAGCAATCAGCAGGTAGCCATTTTTTACTCAGAAGGAACCTTTAAGCTGCTTGTTTGAGGCTCCTAATAAATATTCCTCTTCAGTTTTTGCAATATATGTCTTACATTTGTGTGAGTGTATGCCAGGACAGCGGGTGTGTGTGTGTTTTGTCAGCAATACTTGTGCTGCTGTGTGCTATTCAAATGCTAATGCAGAATTCCCATTCCTCACAGGATTAGCCTGCGCTCCTGTTTACCTAGCACGACTACTTCCTGTACAAGGAAGGGTGCTCCTGCACTGTTTGCACACACAGAGGCACGCACACACAAACACACACACGGAGAAGTGCTTATATGCAGAATCACACCCTCATCTACATACAGAAAACTGGTGTTTCTTGCACACGGGATCCCACACATGGACACACACACACACACACACACACACACACACTGAGAGAGCTTTTGGAGAGCCTTTGAAGCAGCGTGGTTGGAGTGTGCCTGTGTCCTCAGGCACGTTGGCAGGGGGTCTTTATGGAGTTTCTGCCTTCAGAAATCCAAACATGAGAGGAAACAATCTGTTGGTTCTTTGAATACTGAAGGACACTCTGCCTCACTGCGCCTCTCTCTCTCTTTGATGGAGGAATGTCAAGCGTCCCAGGGCACGATGTTGATCAGATTTGGACCAGATAGAAATGATTTCTGCAGGTAGTACATTATTCACTGAATTACAGTCATCTCACTGAAGATTCTCTCTCTTTAAAAGATGAACACATTGTAACTGAAACCATCCCTATGTCTAACAGATTGTTAGAGCTGGTGCCTTATGTTGGTGCTTCCTGACACTTTACGAACGTGCCAGCCTTCAGTGTTTGTTTGCTCTGTTTAAAGTTTTTGAGGAGTGGTAATTAAAGTCGATGTAAATTATAAGCAAAGGTCTGTTAACAATATTAAACATGTTAGCAAATAATTGAAGAAAAGGTGTTACTAATCGTGGAGTTTGGCCATTGAACAGTTTTTGTGTGTGCAGTTTTTTTGGGGGGTGGATCAGTATTGCTGTCCTGTTTGATCTCGAGTTACTACACCTGCTGCTATTACCCAGATATTTGTTAGCAAGCTTTGCCTTAATTGTGCAAATGCGTCCTCCCTGATACCAGAAATGCAGAACAGCTCGGTCTGTTCTGCAATTTCTATGAATGATCAATTAAAGAAGAGATTGATTGAAAGGTTGGAATGATGATATGAAAATCACCACATGCACGCACCTCAGTAGTGACCATTTAATCTGGGAAGTTTGACGGAGTTTTATTAGTAAAAGGGGCCAAACCAGCTATCTCCTTCCCTGCCAACATCTGGTTTGGAAGTATTAGGCCACTAATGTATGTTCTTCTTCCTTCTTCTTCTTCAGCTGCACCCTTTAGGGCTCTCCAGAGCAGTTCATCTGCCTCCATCTCACCCTTTCCCCAGCATCCTCTTCTTGCACACCAACCCTCTGCATGCCCTCCCTTATTACATCCATGAATCTTCTCTGTGGTCTTCCTCTTTTCCACCTGTCTGGGAGCTCCATCTTCAATATCCATTGTCTGATATATCCACTATCCCTCCTCTGCACATGTCCAAACCATCTCAACCTTGCCTCTTTAACATTGTCTCCAAACTGCTCAACCTGAACCATCCGTCTGAGGTACTTATTTCTAATCTTCAACTCTGTCACGTCCACCTCGGCCTCCTGTTTGTTAGTGTCACTGCCTCCAAACATATATCACAGCAGGTCTCACTACTATAATATCTTTTATATTTCTGTCACAAATCTTATCTCCACCTGCTCCACCTGGCCTGCACTCTCTTCTTCACCTCTCCTGTGCTCTAACTGTTGCTTTGGATGCAGCTGACAGGTGTTTAAACTCCACCTTCACTGCTTCTACTCCTGAGGTCTTAACTGCCTCTCTCTCATTCACACACATCTATTGTGTTTTGCTTCTATTGGCTTTCATTCCTCTTCTCTCCAGAGCATACCTCCATCACAGTGTGTCATCTGCTAACATCATAACCCACAAATGCAGCGATGAAAGTATTTTTTTTACACAAATCCAGAAGCAAAATAGAAAAATCCAAATTTTTTGTTGTTGAGGGAAACAGGGAAGTTGGGAAAAACCTTAAAATTTTCCATGATGGTTCATAACACAAACTCTACAGTATTCATCCAGATTTACAAAATGAATTTGCAGAATATTCTTCTTCATAGCATCATTTTTAAAACAGTCATCATTTTCTGTGCTCATGTCTTCATTGCAGCTTTCTTTGCATGGATTTTTCTTTCCATCTGACTTCTGTCTCAGTTTCTCTCTTTTCTTTCTCAAGAAAACAAGATCGATGCTCCAGTCACCGTGTTCGCCTCGTGTATCACAACGCCCAATCGCTCCACAATGGCACGAGGCACACTCACACACAGTACTGTACACTCCACTAAATAACACAAGAACGCACACACACACACACGCACACACAAACTGAATGCACACACGCAGTTGAAATTATTCATTTCCCTGTCATATGAAATGCAGTTATTGTTCCTTTCTCCTTCCCTCTCCCTATCAGGAGGTATTCACATGGACAAGAGGAGAGGGAAATGAGTTTTCAGAGCAGCTATAACCAGCTCCCAGGGAGGGAATAATAATAATAATGTTTTATATGAAGCACTCAGTTCAGCAGGGCCTACAGGTTGGCTAACTAGACTGGCCTCTGGCACCGGAGGACTCATTTGTGAAACACACTTTGCACTGTGGAAATGAACCTAACCGAGGTTCAGCAGCCACAGCGGCCGATGAATCGCCAAAGTCACCTCGCTTTTTTCTTTTTGGTCTTTTCGTGATGCCAACCAATCAATCAGAAGTGTTAATTTTGGGGGTTTTGTGATAACTGCTGCTGTCAGTGGAGGTAAAAGAGCACCAGTTCAGGCCTTTGAAACACTTTACTTCAATTTTAATTGAATCAAGGCATTTTACTAATAGGTTATGAAAATAAATGATTAAAATTATTTTGTTACTGCTTTTTTATCTTTCAGCCCTAACATTTTATATTCATTTTATATTTTTACATACACTGTTTTATATTTTCAGCCTTTTGTTCTTGTATTAATGATAATGAGAAAAGTGAAGCTAAATATTTAAGCCCAGCAGAGATCCATGTCAGAATACTGTAAGGTGCCAACGCGGTCAGATTGGATATCTGGCGGTTTGGTGTAAATCAGTCGCCGTGTTTCTGTTTTGTTTAGTATACTGGTTCATATTCTAGCCTATCTGTTTCACATCAGATCAAATGTAGCTAAAAATATGAGATATTAAACAAAACAAGGAAATGCTGCTGTGAAGTCTTTACTGTACAGCAGCAACAGGGAATATTGACTTACCTGCGAGGCTTAGTCACCGAAGGCCTCACAACATCTTTCAAGATTCATTTTTAAAATATATTTTGGTACCAGTGAAGAGAAAACAGCAGCACAGAATCACTCATAATTCTGAAACTCGGGAAAGAATTCATTTACAATTTGTGATTTTGATTGATTGCCAAAACGGGGAATTATGCCCATCTGTTATTTCTCTTTGTTTTGAATAGAATAGAATAGAATAGAATAGAATGCCTTTATTGTCATTATACAGGATGTACAATGAGATTGGAGGGCCACTCCTGTTCAGTGCCATGTAACAGAAAATCAAACTCTCTAAAATAAAAATATTATGAAAATATTATAATCTAGTATGATCAATATAATCAAGAGATATACAGAAATAAACAATGTGTAAAATATACAAAAAATAGCATGTATAAAAATATATACATACATTGGTGCATCTGGTTAATTTTCATTTCAAATTTTGACATTTTGTTTTGAGTTTTTTTGTTTGTTTTTTTTTTCTCTTCTTACAGAGAGAATTGCGACCTGTATTACTCGGTAAAATGTGAAATGTTGGTGTTTTTCACTCAGACTCAGAAAAATGAACATTTTGCTTCGTTACGTCGACCCGGCAGCTTCCACTAGTTGTTTGTTTTTAAATGGCAGTTTTGTTCTGATGCAGTGATCAGCTCAGGGGTCAGAGGTTATGTGACTGCAGGCAGACTTAAATTTTTTAATTGTAAAGAAACAGCAGGTAAGTTATGGAAGCATTTTAGACACCAGTGCAAGTGAGCGCTTGTTTTGCTTCTTCGTGGCTTTGAGCAGTTGCTCAGATGTTATACACACACATACAATTTGCTATCAAAATACCATCCCGGCTATAAGAAGCACAAGAAAGGGTATTTTACATTTCCCTCTCCTAATTCCATTTTACCTTATAAATGATTCAGGAGCTTAAAAAAAACATAACTAAAAAAAACAGCAAGAATCAGCATAAATTGGATTTTTTAAGATGAGGATGCAGCATAATCAAGCATCTTTGACTGCAAAATTATACACATACTGTGTGTGTGTGTGTGTGTGTGTGTGTTTGTTTCTTACACACACACACACACACACACACACACACAGATAAACAGAGTCTGGGAAAGGCTCAAAGGTTTAATATATATCATCATACAGGCTCAGCAGGACTGTCAGTAAATCATAACTCATAACATGTAATTAGATATTTAATTTATAATATATTCGTACGAGTGTCATATAAGCGTCGGTGGGTTTCAGTTTGTGTGTGCGCATCTTCTCTTGTGCTACACGTACTTAGGTTGTGTCTGTGTATCTGTGTGCAATGGAAATTAACTGTCACTGATAAGGCATGCACCACTTTGTCACGCTACACAACAGATGCACGTGTGTGTGTGTGTGTGTGTGTTTTCATGGGTTTAACTCACATGGCTGCTGTTTCGTTCCACAATGACTTTTTTTTTAAAATAATATGGAAATCAGGCGTTTAAATTCTTGTTGATGTCGGGATCAGAGAGAGCAGATTTACAGAGCTTGATGTCTTAACAAGATATTTAACAGATTTGTAACTGTGTGTGTGTGTGTGTGTGTGTGTGTGTGTGTGTGTGTGTGTGTGTGTGTGTGTGTGGTGAACGGATTTTGGCTTGACAATTAAGTTCAGATTGAAAAGGATTTTAATTTTAAAACTTGGATTAAATATGAGGCTAAACCAAATTGCAGTGTTAGTGACACCTAAAGATTATTATTTTAGGAAATAACAGTGAAATGGAGGGTGCCAAGTTTAATAATCACATGGAAACTGTAAATAATTAAACTGTAAATAATTAAAGAAGCTCAAGTGTTACTTTACCAAAGACTTTCCTCTGAGGCCAACAGTGCACAGCTTAGACCTATCAAGACCCTTCATGGCTTACTGCAGTAACTTAATAACCACATAATAACTTAACAATGCACTAACTTCAGAACCATAGCTGCACCTATGTGATGGTGCTAACATTACTTCTTACACACTAGATATCATTACATCCCATAACAGTGGACAGGTGACCCATAAAACCAGGTTCCTCTAAAATAAGCTCGGTTGCTTCACCTCAGGCTGTGGTCTCTCTCTCTCATAAGTAAACCATGAACCCGCTGCATGTTGCCACATGGTTACATTATTGCTCTGCTTGAGGAAATGGTGTTGAATCAGTGACCTTCCATTGACTTTTTTGTGTGTTGTGTGTGTTTTTATGGCGTGTTAGGTTAGACTATGTTTTTGTGTCTGAGGAGCCAAAATGATGACTTATTTATGATTGGTCTAATATTTTCTGAGGTAAACTTTAAACTCAGGATGCTAACTGACATCTGTGGGACACAAGTATTTAGTCATGGAGTGAATAACAGCATGACACCTAAAATATGCCTGTTTTTGGTTCAGAAATGTACAGTTTTGAGGAGATTGCAGTCACTGCCCAGTTTTATGTACAGTGGTGTGAAAAAGTGTTTGCCCCCTGCCTCATTTCCTGTTTTTTTGCATGTTTGTCACACTTAAGTGTTTCGGAACATCAAACCAATTTAAACAATAGTCAAGGACAACACAAGTAAACACAAAATGCAAGTTGTAAATGAAGGTGTTTATTAGTAAAGGTGAAAAAAAATCCAAACCATCATGGCCCTGTGTGAAAAAGTGATTGCCCCCTAAACCTAATAACTGGTTGGGCCACCCTTAGCAGCAACAACTGCAACCAAGCGTCTGCGATAACTTGCAATGAGGCTTTTACAGCGTTCTGGAGGAATTTTGGCCCACTCATCTTTGCAGAATTGTCCCAATTCAGTTACATTAGAGGGTTTTCGAGCATGAACGGCCTTTTTAAGGTCATACCACAACATCTCAATAGGATTCAGGTCAGGACTTTGGCTAGGCCACTCCAAAGTCTTCATTTTGTTTTTCTTCAGCCATTCAGTGGTGGACTTGCTGGTGTGTTTAGGATCATTGTCCTGCTGCAGAACCCAAGTACGTTTAAGCTTGAGTACACGAACAGATGGTCTGACATTCTCCCTCAGGATCTCTTGGTAGACAGCAGAATTCATAGTTCCATTTATCACAGCAAGTCTTCCAGGTCCTGACGCAGCAAAACAGCCCCAGACCATCACACTACCACCACCATATTTTACTGTTGGTATAATGTTCTTTTTCTGAAATGCAGTGTTCCTTTTACGCCAGATGTAATGGGACACACACCTTCCAAAGAGTTCCACTTTTGTCTCATCGGTCCACAGAATGTTGTCCCAAAAGTCTTGGGGATCATCAAGATGCGTTTTGGAAAAATTGAGACGAGCTTTAATGTTCTTTTTGCTCAGCAGTGGTTTTCTTCTTGGAACTCTGCCATGCAGGCCATTTTTGCTCAGTCTTTTTCTGATGGTGGAGGCATGAACGCTGACCTTAACTGAGGCAAGTGAGGCCTGCAGTTCTTTGGACGTTGTTGTGGGGTCTTTTGTGACCTCTTGGATGAGTCGTCGCTGCGCCCTTGGGGTAATTTTGGGCGGCCGGCCACTCCTGAGAAGGTTCACCACTGTTCCATGTCTTCGCCATTTGTGGATAATGGCTCTCACTGTGGTTCGCTGGATTCCCAAAGCTTTGGAAATGGCTTTATAACCCTTTCCAGACTGATAGATCTCAATTACTTTCTTTCTCAATTGCTCCTGAATTTCTTTGGATCTCGGCATGATGTGTAGCTTTCAAGGATCTTCTGGTGGACCTTACTGTGTCAGGCAGCTCCTATTTAAGTGATGTCTTGATTGGGAACAGGTGTGGCAATAATCAGGCCTAGGTGTGGCTAGGGAAATTGAACTCAGGTGTGAAAAACCACAGTTATAGTATGTTTTAACAAGGGGGGCAATCACTTTTCACACAGGGCCATGATGGTTTGGATTTTTTTTCACCTTTACTAATAAACACCTTCATTTACAACTTGCATTTTGTGTTTACTTGTGTTGTCCTTGACTATTGTTTAAATTGGTTTGATGTTCCGAAACACTTAAGTGTGACAAACATGCAAAAAAACAGGAAATGAGGCAGGGGGCAAACACTTTTTCACACCACTGTAAATACACAAATGTGCAAACGTCTCATTTCTTCATATTTTTCTTCCAGAGAGTCAGAGTTTCTTGTAATTTTTAAAGTGGCCTTAAGGACTAATTTTCAGTCCAGTCCTTGGACCTGACCATTTTCAGAGGAAAGGTTTTTTTTTCTTTCATCTAACACTGACCTATGAATCATTCAAACAAAAAAGGATCCAACTCAAGCAATGAAGCAGTGCTGTGTTGACATAAAGTAGACAATTTAGCAAAGAATCAATTTGAAAAGGTATCTTTAGGCACTTATAGCAGCCCTGACATTTGTTCCTGTTTCTTGTATCTATGAAAAATACAGACATAAAATAGAATTTTTGCACCAACAAGGTGAATTCCAAAGAGCCAGTCACCAAAAACTTGGCATATCTCAGTATGGTTTGCATACTTAAAAACTGAGTGAAGGAAAAAATCCAGCAAAGGCCTGACACAGGACCTGAGAGATGCATGTAGCGTTTCAGTTCATCCATCCACTGTTCAGCAGAGCCTCACAGAAGTGGTCTCAGGGGAAGGGAGGCTGTCAGGAAGCCATTCTCGAGGAAGGGAAACGGGGAGAAAAAAGGCTGAGGTATGCACAAGATGTGGACTGAAAGCTGGCAGCAACAGGTCTGAGGAAGGGATGAATCCAAATTTGAAATTCCTGCTTCAGCTCTCCAGGAGGAGGTCAGGAGAGAGGCACAACAGTGAGTGTGTACAGCCATCTGTAAAGCATGGTGGAGGCGCTGTCATGGTTTGGGGCTGCATTTCAGTCAGTGGTCTTGGGGATTTTGTCAAAATTGATGAAATTCTGACCCTAGAAAATTACCATCAGATTTTGATCCACTGTGCAAGATCATCTGGAAAGCATCTGATTGGCAACGGCTTCATATTTCAGCATGACAGTGACCCCAAACACACTGCCAATGCAGTAAAAGCTTTCCTGGATAGAAAAACACACCACAGACACTATCAGTTATGGATTGGCCTCCTCAGAGCCCAGCCCATTACTGAAGCAGTGCTGGATCATCCTGACAGAGACCAGAACAAAAGGCAGAAACATCCAAAGAAGAGCTTTGAATGTCCTTCAGGAAACCTGGAGAACTTTTCCTGAAGACTACTTAAAGAAATTATAAGAAAGCTGCCTCAGAGAGTTCAGTTTGTGTTAAAGAATAAAGGTGTTCATACCAAATATTGACTTTAAAGTTTGTTAGAATTGTGCAAACTCTGGTTTTTTGACAGCGTTTTCCATGTATGCAATAAATCAATAAATAAATCAATGCACCTTTTTCTCTTTCTCCTGGCAAAATATGAAGAAATGAGGGGGAACTCAAGACTTTTGCACAGTATTACATCTTCTCTGATATCCTGCGTTAAACTTGATTTCTGCCAGGAACCGGGTTATTTTGTGAATGTCAAATTAGCCCGAGCAAGAAAAGGTGTGTGTGTGTGTGTGTGTGTGTGTGTGTATCTGTGTGTGAGTGTGTGTGTGGGAGGCAAAGGGAGAGTGTGTGTGAATAGGGCAGTAATTGTCTACTGCCATTTCTGTGAGCGTATAAGTGTGTGTGTGTGTGTGTGTGTGTGTGTGTGTGTGTGTGTGTGTGTGTGTGAGTGCACGCACGCTGGTGCAAAAATTGTAATTCTCACCTTGATGCATGTAAGATTGAGCCATCAATCTAGTTTATAGAGAGCGGAGGGTAAAATGAGGATAAAGAGTGGGGGGGAGAAAGATAAGAGAGAGAGAGGGAGAGAGAGAGTATACAAACTAAAGAAGAAAGTCAAAAACTGAGAGGCAAAGAGAGCGAGAACAAAGAAGGGAACAAAACCAAAGAGCCAAACAGCAGCACTGACAGAAAAGTAGAGAAAAATCACAGTATAAGATTGAAAGAGAAAAGCTGATGAAGAATAGAAGAGGTGGCACAAAGGGAGAGCGATGCAAGATGAGAATAAAAATGAGAATAAAAACAAGAAAAGGCAAAAAAAGGGACGGGAGGTAAAGAGAGACAAATGGATCCACAGAAAGAGCCAACACATACGCACACATACACACACACACACACACGCACAAACAATGAGAACAACAGTGAGCCGACAGGGAGCAAATTAACTGGTTTAAAGCAGACAGAGTACAAGCTGTTTTCACTGTCACCAGTCATTTGTGCTCAATGTGTCATTTCTCCACTCAGTGCCAGTTACAGTCGGCTTCTCCTGTCACTGCCTCTGTGCTAGCACAAGCTAGTATCAGTACTTATACAGCATTGTGCGGTGAGCTCTTCCATGCAAGCAGCCGCAGCCTTTCATCATTCTCATGTTTGCAAAGTTGCAGTCGTTATGTTTGGTTTATGTGCTCTGATTTGCAGCACTGATAAGCTGCAGGTGTGGACAGGACACTGTTCTGCTGTGGAATAAATGTTCACAGAACTGAGGTGTCATTATTACTCCTGTAACACTGTAACAGAGAGAAACTGTGTCCTTACTGAGTGCTTCATGAAGTCCTGTTTTGAACCTCAGCCGGAGCATTTTGGCTGTTACCACCTCATTCTCTGAAACGAGACACGATGAGCGAGGGTCGGGTCTGATTGGAACTGATGACACTGCAGTGTCATAAGGTGGCCACAGCCTGAATCATGTTTCTGGTTTGTCTATTACACTTTTATTAAGATGGACATCTACAAAATGAACATCATGTTGTGTTGAGGAAAACTGAAAATTAGTATTTGAGACCAAAAAAATCTGAGTCGCCACCTGCTGGCCACTAGAAAGAAATGCAGATTTAAGGTATTTCTGCATGACCTCACTTTTCAGAGCTGAAAGTTACAGTACTGTGCAAATGTCTTGAGCCACTTTTACTGCATTGGCAGTGTGTTTGGGGTCACTGCCATGCTGAAAAATGAAGCCGTTGCCAATCAGATGCTTTCCAGATTGTATTGCATGGTGGATCAAAATTGGACGGTAAGTTTCTGCTTTCATAACTTTATCAATTTTGACAAAATCCCCAACACCACTGGCTGAAATGCAGCCCCCCAAACCAATTTTCCAGTTTCCTCATTTTTTAAAAAGCCACACTGCACAGCATTCCAGGATGTGCCAAGTTTTTGACTAACGGCTTTTCGGAAATCACCTTGTTGGTGCAAAAATACAATTTTACACCTGATAAACTGCATTGTTTCATAGATTCAAAAAATGGGAACAAATTGTGTGTTTTTGCAACAGGCTGCCAGTAACAAAGTGCCTAAAGAAACAATTCAATATTGGTTCTTTGCTGGCTTTTCTAGTGGCTCCATGGTGTAGGCTTACATATTTGTTTAACAAACAAAAGACCTCTGGTTCAATTCCAGCAGCAAATCCTTTGGTTTTTGTGTCAGGAAGACTTCTGATGCCAAAATCAAACATGTAGAGCAGGAAACATCAACTGGCGGCTCGCGGGCCACATCCGGCCCACCAAAGCCTTCCATCCAACGCCCCCCCAACAGTACTGCCATTGGTACTATACGCCAATCAATCATGTCGCGTCATGACCCCTTAAATACCTGATTTATCAAAAGGCTCTAAACTCCACTTCCCAGTGCCCGTAAATGCCTCCATGTCCCTAGAACCAATCAGAATGCACGATCGAACCATGTGACTTCAATCATTTTCTGGCTGCACTGAGGAGCCGGGGTTTGTTGGCGGTGATCAGATTGTAAACACAGCTGAAGGTGAGTCTAAAAGCTGTGTCGAGAAAAATGTTCGGCGATCAAACTTGTCTGAGTAAAGGAAGGAAAAGTCGTAACGAGATTTCTGTCGGTGAATCTGCGGAAGGATCGTTACCGGCTGCCGAGGGTACTCCCCGGCCTGCGCGGGGCTCCCGTCTCCTTTGCTATGAGGGTCTCTTACACGGTCTGCTCAAGGGGGACCGGACAGTAGGTGGCTCGGCGTGTACCCGCATGCGGTCACAGCCCTCCCACCCGTATGTGTCCGCCCCTCGGTTGTCACGAACCCCGCGGGCTAGTATCTACCATTATTCTATTGTTAAAATAATAATTTGGTGCCTTTGTGGTCGTACTGTGTGAATCTGTGCCTTTTTATCATAGTCTGATATTTGCGCTTTTTGCCTTCATTCACACTGGGCAGAGGACGAAGATTTTGCTGGTTTTGCCTAAAAAAAAAAATTTATTTAAAAGTAGGTAAATTACTATATTTACATTTGTGAAAAAATGAACCTCGCCATTACCTGTGAAATGAAATTACTAAAATTTACCATAAGGTCCAGATTAAAGAAAAAAAAAAGCTCTTTTAAAAGAAAAGAGTCGAGGCAGATTTAGAAAGTTTTGCATCTGAACTCTTCATGTTTCTATATTCATTAAAAAAAACCTGCAACAAAAACGCCTTTTAAAAAGTAGATTGTGCAGAGATAAACTCGTTGCTCTCATGTAACATTTTATTGTTTCCTGAGCTCATCATACCTATAATGAGAACAACTGCAGAGAAGAACATGTAAGTGCAAGACTTGCATTCATTAACAATAGTATGAATTTGAAATGAAAATTGATATATCAAATGATAATGTATTACTTAGGATACAGTATTAATTTGATTGTACTTTATGAAAGCCTCTGGCCCTCACACTGTCTGCTGAGAAAAATTTTGGCCCATGCACAGATGTAGTTGATGACCAACACTTGTTCGTCCTTTGAATTAGATGCCTTTTTATGCTTGAATGATTCATAGATCAGTGTTAAGTGGCTTAACAAACAAACTAATTCCTTTGAAAATGGTCAGGTATGAGGACTGGACTGAAACTGAGTAAAAAAGTAGCCAAGATCAACAGAAAAACTGTCAAAGACCTTCAGAAAGTCTGAAGAACTGGCTACAAACTGGCTCCTTGGAAGCCAAATGTAAAGAAATGAGGGTCACCCAAGACTTTTGCACAGCAAACAGCACAATTTCCACGCAATCCTCTGTGGCGCAGGTATGTGAGCAGTGTGCCCGTACAGACTGAATGTTGAGCTGTAAAATCTCACCAAGTCTCAAGTCTGCAAAGGTTCATTTCACCAACCCTTTAAGAGCTGAGGTGCGTTTGTAATTTCAGAGCTGAAGTAAATTCCACCGCTTCACTTTCTGAAACTCGTGCTGCTTCAAAGCCGTCAGCTGTGATGCTCAGACAGGAGAGTCTGCTGCCTGCTGTACGTATTACTGCTGTTGTCATCATCACTGTTGCACTTTTCAAGCCGTTGGTGTCGTCGCAGTTGCTGCTGTTGTTGTTACTGTGGCTAATAGCAGATATATCCTCTCCATTAGCAGTTAATCTCCTTGCCAAGAGAGTGAAGAAAGCAATTTTACCAGCGGGATTTAAACGAGCGCTCCAATATCATCTTTTTCCTCGTCCACCTTCTTCCAAACTCCCCTTTAAAAATTTTAAATTTTCATTCCTACTCGACAACAAAGACTCTCTCTCTCTCTCTCTCTCTCACACACACACACACACACACACTATATTGTTTATTCCCTGACTGACCCTCCTGCTTGGGGCCAATAAAGAAAGGGATTAGATTGAGAGCTCAGTGCACACAGCAAACACACGCTGCTGCTGTCAAGACATTTAATAATGAATCTGTGTTGTTGTGATTTTGTCCTTGGATTTTTTTTTTTCTTTTAGCAAACCCAGACTTCTATGTTATTAATTTTTATTACTTCTCCTGTTTGTTGTTTGATAACCATGCCCCGTGTTTGTGTGTGCGAGCGTGTCGCTGCTGTTTCAACATCGTTTTTAATTTAATTTTTGTTGAAATACCAAAAATAATATTTTTTTTTGAGCCACACTTGATGAAAACAAAAGGTGAAGTAGAGAAAGGAAAGAATCTGAGTCTTTGTGTGAGAGAAAAATAAAATAGAGAGGATATGACAGAGAGAAATGGAGGGAAGGAAGAAGCACATTTTGTATTTTGTCTCTTCTCTTAAGTCTGTTTTTATTCATGGCTTTTGCACAGGGTGAATTATTGCTGTGCTTCCAGACTTCTTGCTCTGCAGTGTTTGCTAAGCATCCTCCGAAACAATGTATCCACACTCTGAAGAGTTTATAGTCACCAGTGAAGTTTGTGATTGGATAAAAACGTTTCTGAGACTTTTGTCCACTGGGATATCTGGATGGATTAGGGACAGATGGAGAGGGAGCGCTGTATCTGTGACAGCGACAGCACCTGAATTGTAGACGGTGTCATTTTAGAGCACAAAGTGTGTGACAATTTCTTTGCACTAGCAAATGTATCCAGCTAGAAATAGTCCCAACACTGAGCACATTCACTAGCAGCGTTCAGAACAGACCACTCACCACAAGTCGTGGGTCAAAGCTTAAACCGTTAAACCTGCAAATTTCAAAAAGAAAAACAAAAAATGGCTGAATGTATCAGCACAACGAGGAAGGAAAAAAAACAAGAAACTTTAACACTTAATTCTTAATTTTAAGATCTATGTGTTTCCAAAAAGTTGTTTAAAATGTAACATTACACACATCCCATGATGCACTGTTCCTGTTAAAAGGGAGTTTTTCCTTCCCGCTGTCACCAAGTGTGTGCTCATAGAGGTTGTGTTTAATCTCTATTATTGTATGGTCTTTACCTTACAATATGAAGCACCTTGAGGCGACTGTTGTTGTGATTTGGCGCTATATATATATAAATAAAATAGAATTGAACTGAAAAAAATTAAAATGCTTATTTAGAGGATGGGACAGTGGTAAAGGGGTTAGCAGTAACTGTAGGTGTGACTGTGAGCATCTCTTGCTGCCCTGTGATAGGCTGGTGACCAGCATTCACACAACCCTGAATTGGATAAGCAGTTAATAAATTGGACGGACGATTTAAAAAAAATTCTTCTCTTTGTCACTGCATCAACAAACTCTTATTTCTTTTTCTTAACACAGACCAAGGACTGTACCATACACATGATTCAAAGGGTCTACCAAAACCCTGTGATGCAATTAAAGTGTGGGCCAGCCCTACCAGCTGAGGTGGGATCCCGGGTTTCTGTGGACTGGGTGCACCAGCCTGTATCTCCTGCTCCAAATCAGGGGAAACTTGAAAGTGTGTGATAGGACCCAAAAGATGATGAACTAGGCTTGAGCAGGTCAAACACAGAGGAAACTCTGATGGAGGCCTGCAGCAGTCCTGACAAAAGATTGGGTAAAGATGGACAAAAGATGGTTAAAACTGTGTCATGGGGAAAAAAAAGAAACAACAATGCATAAACAGGATCCACAAACACTTCTGCCTTCACTGAGCTTGAGCTCATTTTGGAAGTTTGAATTTGTTATCAGTGCACAGTTGGTATGTGATATGATGGTATGTGGATGAAGAAGTGCATTGGCATGGAAAACACTCTGTTAACTGTTAGTGAGATATATATACTTAAACAGGGTCTGGAGCAACAGATAAGGAAGATGAAGTGTGTAACGGGGAAGGTGTTGCTTATTTCAGCAAGAGATTCTGCATGTACTCCAACAGAATGGTGGCACAGTATGAGTTTTGGTGCTAAACTGACCTGCCAGTAGTTTAGTTGTTAACTATCAAACTCAATTTTGCTTTCAAAAGTACATCAGCTGGTCTCAGCAGTTCACTAACAGAGTGTATTTAAAAGAAAATGTGATGCAACACTGTGGAAAACGTGTCCAAACATGCAGCAGACCTCATATTCAACATTTTTAAATGATCAGTAATACGGAGCCCTCCATAATGTTTGGAACAAAGACAGAATTTTTGTACTTTTGTCTCTTACATTCACTGCGCTGGTGCACAATCAAGCAATCAATATGTGATTGAAGTGCAGCCATTCAGCTTTAATTCAAGGGGTTTAACATAAATTCTGCATGAACTGTTTAAGAATTACAGCCATTCTCAGAGGTTCAAAACTAATGGGATTATTATTAATTTATGTCAAGCGAAGCAGACATAATCTGAAGTTGACTCAAAGCGTAAAATTGTATTTTATGGCTTTTCATTGTAATTTTAAATGTGATGCCCAAAGAGATGTTGGTGTAAGTGAGGGAGACCATCCAAAATAAGCCAATCAGAGAGAGAACAAAACTTTACAAGGGACCAAATCAGCAATCTGCTGCTCTGTGATGAAGAGGGAAATGTACTGGTCAGCTCAGCAACACCAAAAGGCCTGACAGAGCACAGCTGAGGTGCATGATCACAGAATTATTTCCATGGTTAAGAAGAACACCTTTACAACATCAAGCCAAGACAGGAGCACTCCGGAGGAGGCAGGAGCTTCACTGTCAAGGTCTACAGTCAAGAGGTGCCTTCATGAATGGACACACAGACGGTTTACAACAAGCCTGCAGAGTTCTGGAAAAGCTCTTTGGACACATGAAACTGAGGCTAACTTGTACCAGAATGATGGGAGGAGAAAAGTGTGGCGATGGAGAGAAACAGTTCATGATCTGCAGCATACCACATCATCTGTCTACCATGCTGAAGGCAGGCAGCATCGCGGCGTGGGCGTGCATGGCTGAACTGGGTCACAGGTGTTTATTGATGATGCGACTGCTGATAGAAGAAGCAGGAAGAACTGTGAGGTGTTCAGGGCTGTACCCTCTGCTCTGAGTCAGACAGATGCTGCAAAGCTGATCAGACAGAGCTTCACGGTGCAGACGGATAACGACCCAAAGCAAACTGCAAAGACACCGAAATGGGATATTCTGGAATGGCCGAGTCCGTCACCTGATCTCAGCTGAGACCTTTGCTTTCAGTTGTTACTTTGTCACAATTGAGATAATTCAGTCAAGTCTGTGGGCGGTGACTATTTTACCAGAAAAAAAAAAAAAATCAGTTTTTGTAGATAGATGAATATAGAATTATAATATATAGAAAATATAGTTTTCTATGACTGACATTAGTAAGATTTTTGACAGTAGTTCAGCAATGCTTATAGCAGCATTTCAGTATTTCTTCTATTCTTTCAGTATAAAGGATGATAATAAAGTAGTAACTAAGTGGCATTATTCCAGTTGTTTATGAAAATATGTCAGTGCAGTTTTTAAGAGTATTATGGTGTGTATTTCCTGCATAAATCTCCATGTTGAGGCTTCTCATATGTGTGTGAAGGGTAAAATGTGCATCTGTACAAGGTAATGTTTAAATTACATTCCATCTGTCACCTCATACATATGCATGCAGAAACACACACACACACACACACACACAGAAGATTGGCCTTGGCTGGTTTTCTTTACAGTTTTGAGCTCGGTTGAACAGACACGGAAAGCCTTGCAGGGCTGCGAAGAAAAATGCTTTAAATTCAAGGCAAATTTTTGATGTAGACACCTACAAATGCATTTTCTCTCTCACTGTTTATCTCCTCCTCTCTCTACCAGTCTCCTTTTTCTCCTCATGCTTTATGGTGGATGCATTTATCCCTGGTATACCATGAATATGCAATGTGATCCTCTCTTGATCCCTGTGGGGACACTCTGCCTCGTCTCAGTCCTGCTGCCTACGCGGGGAGGCCGGAGGTCAGAAACTGGGCTTTGCTACAGGGTAGCCACAATCTGGACCTTGTACAGATTCTGGGAGTTGCCAAACAGCACTTCAGCTGTGACTTTAGGGTTCAAATGAGAATAAATGTGTGTTTTTGTCTTTTTTTAAAAATTCTGCACTGAAAGAAATTCATATTTGTGTGTTTGAACACAAAGTTTCTGCCTCTTCAACTTTGAAAAGCCAATAATATCAAGTATCAGTTAAAAGTTTGGACACACTCACCCATTTAGATGAATAGATAAGTGTGTCCAAACTGGGGTGTATGTATGAATGTGTGTATATATATATATATATATATATATATATATATATATATATATATATATATATATATATATATATATATATAAATAATAATAATAATATTGTTGTGCCACTGAATTCCAGTACATTTGTGTCCAATCATGTGACTTAGTATAATTTATGTTTGCTCAGTAATGAAACCAGTGCTGTTGTTGTGTTGTAGCCTTTCTGTGTGAACAGAGAGAAGATGTCCAGTGTTTTGAGGTGTAAATCACTCACACAAACACTCGTGCCTGTGCTCCACGACTCACTGCACTGTTCATGTACACTGGAGAGCTCTGCATCTGTGTTATGAGATAATATGAGACACATGTGTCTACACATCTGTCTGCGCGAGCATGCTCCATTATGTTTCGTTATTGTGCGACACTGACGGCAGGTGCAAAAGTAAAAAAATGGAGAAGACTGCAACATTTTGTTTTTGCACCTTTTTGAAATGCTTGACGATCTAAGAAGATTTTGAAAACAGGGCATTGCATGAAGAATTATTATTATTATTATTGGAATGTTGTCATGGCCTTGTTATATTTCCCAGGCAGAGAGGAAAGCTTGCCTCAAATGTGGCCCGTATCTGTTTTCCACATTTGTCCTTGACAGCACTGACGCGCCGTGAATTTGGCTTCCTTATCTCAGCCGGTGGTTCACCTTGTATTAGCCAGATGTGTCGGGCGTGCTCTGACATCTGGGCCACATCGCGCCCACACAGCACTCGCAGTAACTTCATGCCACCTTCATGTGATGCCTTGTAGGGCATATCTGGTCCACACAATGATGTTGTAACTGAAGCACAAGTGCTAAAAGAAACTCAGATTAGGGCCAAATGCATCTCTGTGGTCGTGTTGAGTAAAAATGTAAACATGTAACATTTTTAATGTTTTGCCAGTATTTTCCTGTAATATCAAAAATAATATCAAATATCGAGAGGGGCTTTCACACTTAATTTCACTTAAATTAATTGCAGTTAGATCAGGTAGTATCATTCCTTTCTTTTTCTTCCTGGGTGTGCAGGTGGTGGAGGATGGAGGATATAGAATCAAATCTCTTTAGTTAAATTTGTTTATTCATCTCTGGGAGCTGGGGCAGGCTCCAGCCCACCTGTGAACCTGAATTTGATAAGATAAGGAACTGGGCGGATGTTCATTTTTACTGCTGTGTCACAATCAAAATTCTAGTTTTGTAACAGCACGAGTGAAGTCTTTGTATTTGTCTAACTCTTCAGTACCTTTGTTGGTTTTTATCGGTCAGAAAATCACTGATGTTAATTTAAAAACACCTTCTATAACCTCTTATTGCTGTTATAACCAGATCCAGAGGCAGGATGCATAAAAACAGTGTGTATAACAGTGTGTAGTTTCACAACTGAAACTGTACACAAAGCATTAAAGTGCATATGCGTTGTTTTGGTCAACTTTATAAATACTTGCATAGGAATGATCCTCTTTCAGAAATTTTAATCATTGTAAAATTTTACAGAAGTGCATGAGCCTCCAATTTAGCTATTTATGGATGTAGACACTTCCTCCATCATCATTTGCGTATAAAACTGCAGGTTATTAGAAACAGATGTAGCAAAACAGAAAACTGCAAAGAAGAAGTGAAAATCTGCATTTGTTGGTCTCAGTGATTAAAAACAGCGAAGGAAAAAAAAATTACACAAGATCAACCGTGAAGTTAAGAGTAAAGGACCCCGGCAGAGGGAAAAAATCAATAAATAAATAGTTGGACTACAAACAGTTCACATGGCAGCAGCAATTTATGGCATCCACCCTGAGCTACCAATAATAATAATAATATTAATAATAATCATAAAAACAGGCCTGTTCTGACTTAGTACGCAGTATTATTTGGAATTAAGTTTGTAAATAGTAAATTGCATTTATTAGTGTAGGTAGGTGCGCTTTGTAAACAGAAGCAAAAATGTTAATAAAAATGCAAGTTAATAAAAAACTAAAGAAGAAGTAAAAGACTGTTTTAGGTTACGTGTTGCTTTATTTGTCAGTCTCTATTTCTGTCTGGTTTGATTAGAAAATATGGATGGATGGTCTGAAGAATGCACATTTATTATTTATTATTTGATGAATACCAGTTTATGTGGTGGAAAAGGCGTGTTTGTTTTTTTTTTTGCCCTTTGCTGTTCAGCTTTCACTTCAAGCTCAGATTTACTTATTAACAACTAAACTAAAAGTTGTGGTCAAAAGCAGAGAAGTTGATGTTCAGAAAGAACAGAAGTCATCATGCAGCAGAGCTCTGTGTGTGTGTGTCTGTGTCTAGCTGGCAGTTTGTATGTGTGTGTGTGTGTGTGTGTGTGTGTGTGTGCAGCTGTGTTTGTATGTGTGTTGGGGTCATAGACAGAGATGTATGAGCTGGAACAGAAAACAATGTAGAAACCAAACAAGCACCACCGCTGCAGGGAGAGATCTATACATGCCCTTAATTGATGACAGTGTGTGTATGTGTGCATCCACTTCAGTTCCTGTGGGTGAGACAGCGTTGATAGGAGAACAGAGCAGAGAGAGGAGAAGGTGTTTGTATCTGTGTGTGTGTGTGTGTGTGTGTGTGTGTGTGTGTAGTATCGACGTAGCTGTGCTCTCTCCAGACCTGAGCTCAATAAGCCCCGACTTCAAACAAACAGCAACCACTTTACACAGTAGGAGAGGTGGAAGAAAGGGAGTAGGTGAAAATAAATGAAGGCCGGAGAGAGAGGAGGGAGGGATTGTGGAATAACAGAGGAGAAGCACTGATGGTGAGGAAACATGAAAAACTGACAGGAAAGGAGAAAGGAGACGGAACAGCTGGGAATATCAGAGTATGTGTGGATGGAGGGGGGATGACGAGGGGGAGAAATGGAGACAAAGGTGAACTGAAAATGATGAAAAAATGAAAATAGAAGAGAATTCTTTTTTTTAGGACTGACTAAAATAATTTAGCCCACGTAGCTTCTGTGACCAGGGCGTAATGTAAGAGGAACAGAACAAAGTAAAGAATCTTTACTGTGTAAGTGAAGCCACGCTTCAGCCTGCTGATTAGCCTCCACGGTTCCTGGGTTTTGATTGGTGTCACTTTAAAGTTCCCACTGGAATTTTTTTGACCACTAGTGGTGCTTCAGAATAGTGCTTTGATGGGTTGCTGTATTTTATTCATGTACACTGGCACACCATTGATGGCTGGAGCAGCTCGTTCTGATCCCCAGGGCGTCAATTAGTGCCGTTTTCTCAAAGCCAGTAGTGTGGCTCGTTTACGCCTAAGGTGTCCTTTGCAGCCTGTGCCCTCACACACTGGGTTATTGGAGTTAGTGAGACAAGTCTGTTTCTCCCAGCTAGTCATTTTTCAATATGCTGAATTACTGTGCACCGGCATATTATAACCCAAAAAGCAACTTGGATTTCTCAGGGTTGAAACCAAGCCAGTGAGTACAAAGCAGGTGGGAAAACTGTGACTTATGCCACCGCCATCCCTCCAAACTCACAACAAAGGTCATCATATTTGACAGTATTATAGTGCACCCTTGATGGGCATGTGTTAGCTGGATACCAGCTAAAACCTTACTCAGAGACTTTTGCTTTTGTGGTAAAAGTCAGGAAAGAATAAGACTGCTAGCTGTTGTAAAAAAGGTCCAAGACTTAAAGGATTGTGCACAAAAATGTTAAATGATTCAAAATGGTGGTATCTTATAATAATAATTCTTCTTCTTTTGGCTGCTCCCTTTAGGGACCACAGTGGCTCATCTGCCTCCATCACACCCTATCTCTAGTATCCTCCTCCTGTCACACCGACTCTCTGCATGTCCTCCATCACTACATCCATGAATCATCCCTGTGGTCTTCCTCTTTTCCTCCTGCCTGCCAGCTCCATATTCAGCTTCCTTTTTATCCAATATATCCACTGTTCCTCCAAACCATCTCAGCCTCTAACTTTCTCCAACCTTTTAATTTTTCTTTAAAGTAAAGTGTAGGGTGTGCAAGCTTATGTATACGTAATACAGACAGTCATAAATTATAAGCACAATTTTTTTAGTCAGTTTTGACCAAATGAGAGTAGGCTGTGTTTTTGACCATGATACTACCTTGCAAAGGTTTGTTGCTACTGGCTGTAGCCTTCACCTTACAAGGTCTGTAGGTGCAAACCAGGGCAACCAGAGCCCCAGGAGTCTGCAGACAGGCATGCCCACCTGCACAGAACCACGTGGAGAGTTACAGAGGGTTTCTGAGGTTCACCTGAGGCAACCCTCCTATGACTTTTACTTCCTCTTGTTGAAGGGCTCTCTCTGTCATCTTGGCTTCAACTAAACAGCGAGTGGGTTTGGGCTTTTAGGAAGTGGTGAAAGAACGCTGCAGCAAAGAAAATGTGTACACTAGATTTATTAAAAACAAAACATAGCTGCAGGAAGAATTGCATCACAATAATTGTCTTTTTTTTTCTCATTTATCTTGTTTCATGACTGTTTGGAGCAAAGGTTGTAATTGAAAATGAAGCCTAACCCAATTACTCATGTAAAGTCCAATCAAGGCTAATTGTCTGAACAAGGTTTAAAAAGAGCTGGTGAACTCAGCTTTCTCAGATTTATGCTGCATTTAAATCAACAGCTCCAGAAGCGACAGAAGTGCCTGAAAAAAGTTAGAAAAAAGTTGTTAGCCTTAATAAAAACTGGAAGGAGTTCAAGGGTATCAGCAGGCTACTGAACATAAGCTGAACCAGCTGCAGGCAACAAGTTTAATAAGAACATACCACCAATAATAGAAGGGCCGGTGGCCGTCCTAAAACATGAGGCGACAAAAATAGTAGTGTATGCAACCTGGCACTGAAAAACAGACGGTGAAGTGATTCTGATTTGCACTGTGGAGACTTCAGTGACCGGAGAGAAACCTGGCATGCCGTCATCCTGCATGTGTCCACGAAGAAAAGCGTTTTGCAGAGAGCATGAAAAGAAGCCTGGTGGATGCTGGCAGTGCACTCTTCTGTCAGTCGAAACCAAAATAAATTTGTCTGGACCAGGACTGCCACAGTGATTTTGGAGTGCCAGCTGTAATGGCCAAATACTGAATAAAAAGATGACTCCCGGTCTCAGGAAGCTTGGCAGGAGATAATTATTCCAACATGGCAATGATCCCAACAGACTGCAAAATTGTGGAAGACTTTTTGAAGGAGTAAGTGAAACTGATTACCCAACTGGATTCATGTGAGGGGACATGAAGCAGCAGAGCGATGCTGAGGTTAGCACTGGCACCTCCAGGCAAGAAGGTTCTGGGTTCAAACCTTCTGTGTGGTGTTTTCATGTTCTTCTGTACCTGCATTGGTTTTCTCCAGGTACTTTGGCTTCCTCTCACCATCCAATGACAGGCTTGTTAGGTTAACTGCTGATTCTAAATTGGCCATAGGTGTGAATGGTTGCCAGTCTGTTTGTTTTAGCCCTGTGACGAGCTGGCAACCTGTTCAGGGTGCACTCTTCCTCACAGCCAGTGCTGGATGAGTTGGTGTCTGCCCTGTAAAACCACTTCAGTAAAGAGAAGAGCACCTTATAAACATCATCTGTGGCTTATTTTATCCTCAGCAGCATAGATGGTACGAGTCAGCCACCAAAAAGGATGTAGATGTACAAAATTCATATTCAAACGAGGAACCAAGGAAATATACATCCTTCATTATCAGTGAAAAGTCAAGTGTTTGACTTTTGAAAATAATTGGCTTCATTCTTACTGGACCTTAAAACAAGTAAAACACACAGTGCAGTGCTTCTCTTGCTCATCTGCTGCTCGTCTTTTAACTGGTACTGTGAGCACGTGTCCCCTGTTCTGGCCTCCCTCCACTGGCTCCCCATTCATTTAGGATCCATTGTAAGATTTTATTGTTTGTTTTAATGGAGCTGCACCACCTTATATATCTGAGCTGCTGACTCCATACGTCCCCTCGAGGTAGAGCTGATCAAATCAATAGATTGGGGGATTTGATCCCTGGCTGCTCCAGTCTGCATGCCAAAGGATTCTTAGGCAAGATACCAAACCCTGAGTTGCTCCCAATCATGAGCTCCCTCTCCATGTTAGGATGTCGAACTCATTGCCTCATTGTCTTAAAACTAATTTTTACTCTTTGGCTTTTAACTTAGAATGAGAGTGGTGTGTTCTTACCTTGTATTTATTATTGTTTTATTGTTTTGTTGTGTTGCCTTTGGGTGCTTTGTACAGCACTTTGTCAGACTCTATTGTTTTCAGAAAGTGCTCCATAAATAAATTTGGATTGGGTGCATTTTAGTGATAAAACCAGAGATGTACTTTATAGAAACCATCAACTATAGCAGGGATCCTCAAATGCAGGCCTCGAGGGCCGGTGTCCTGCAGGTTTTAGATGTGTCCCTGATCCAACACACCTGAGTCAAATGGCTGAATTACCTCCTCAGTATGCAGTCAAGTTCTCCAGAGTCCTGCTAATGACTTCTATATTTGACTCAGGTGTGTTGGATCAGGGACACATCTAAAAGGTGCAGGACACCGGACCTCGAGGCCTGGAGTTGAGGATCCCTGAAATATAGAAACTCTTTATAGAAGCCATCACAGATCATGTAAAAGAACAAGTTTCCTGACATGCCTACTTGTGAAATCACTCTTTTTCTTTCTTGTATTTGTGTACATTTTTACAAATTTAATTACAATTACTAACTGATAAAAAACTCCTATTTCTCTATCAGTCATTAATAATCTTGTTATATTGAGCCAGCAAAATATAAAATCTGAGTTTTATCTATTATAGAAACTTCTGAGTGCTTTTTCCGCCTCCTCCACTCTGATTAAAGCGGAGTGTGAGGAGCTGCTCACTCGTTTCCACTGACAGTGTGTCTGTTGCTTTGGTTTCCCTTCAGTGAGCTGGACTTTAAAGAGCGACATCACCCTGAGTCTCTCTGAAGTCGATCTAAAGATCTGAAGTCACAGTCTCACAAAAGAGTTTGCAGTTTCATGAGATAACAAGATAGTTAGTCATGACCTGAAGATAGCAAAACTTTGATACCTTATTGGAGCATGAAAACTAATTGGAAAACTTTAGATAACAGGATTTTATAATATATATCTCCCAATTACAGCAATATGTCTTGCTGTGAGTCGTGCATCTTCTTTCAAACATGGATGTTTTGTGCAGCATCTGACCTGTCTTGACTGTAACTAATCCAACACTTTTATGTTTCCCTTTTTGTTTCTTTTATTTATTTACCCTGCATAATCTGTCTTCTGGATGCTTATCTCTGTAAGTCTTTTGAAGCAGGGATTTTACTGTCAGCCTGCACAACATAACACTTAATCTGCAGCTGAAAATCCATATTCATATGTTTGTCGTATTTCTGCTGATTTGTTGCCACTTATGTATGACCGTAACTCCAAAATATATTCAGCATAATTTTTCCTTCATTATTTTATTCAAACATAGGAGAAATGTGTGTCTGTATATATATATGTATGTGTGTGTGTGTGTGTGTGTATATATGTCAGACATGTCTGTATGATCTGTCAGGCATCATAGCAGCTAAGATGAACAGGCTCAGTACATGAGCGAGGCCCAGAAAGGAATTGGCACAGATACCAGGGGAGCAAAATAGCAGCTACTGGTTGGTCAGTCTGTTCTTGCAGTCATTTGAGTCTGCAAGAACAGACTGACCAACCTGTGCACCGCCTGGGTTGAATACAAGCAAGCCTTTCCTAGGCCTCTAGGAAAGCTGTAACCTCCAAGTACCTGCAGAGAGTAAGGCAAGTCCTGAGGAGTCAGCTGAATGGGAAGAACAAGATCCAGGAAATCAACACCTACACCCTGCCAGTTGTCAGATACCCTGTTGAGATAATAAGCTGGCCAAAGGAGGAGATAGAAGCCACTGATGACAAGAGAAGAAAAGTCCTTACCATTCATGGAGGGTTTCACCCTGAGATTACGCAAAGTGGAAGGAAGGTGGCTGAGGACTAGTGAGTGTCAGAACCACTATCCTAGATGAAACAACAAAGATCCATGAGTACATCAGGAAGATGGCCACGAAGGATCATGTGCTTAGTGAATACCTCAGGCAGCAGAAACCAGAGAAAGAAGAGGAGCAAGAACATGAACCACCGTGAAAGGACAGGTCTCTGCATAGCATGTACCACCAGCAGATAGAAGAAGTGGCTGATATGGAAAAATCCTACCAATGGCTGGACAAAGCTGGACTGATAGACAGCACAGAGGCACTAATCATGGCAGCACAGGAACAAGCTCTGAGCACAAGATCGATAGAGGCTGGGGTCTACCACACAAGTCACGACCCCAGGTGCAGGCTGTGCAGAGATGCCCCTGAGACAATCCAGCACATAACAGCAGAGTGCAAGATGCTAACAGGCAGGGCATACATGGATCACCTCCCTCTAAATTTCTGTGCCAAATATAGAAGTCTCAAGGTCAAAATGGGACACGCCCACAAGGGTGGTTGAGAACAACAGAGCTAAGATCCTGTGGGACTTACAGATGCAGACAGACAAACTTGTGATGGCTATCCAACCGGACACAGAAGAAGAAAGCCGTAGTGATAGACGTTGCAATACCAAGTGACGGCAACATAGAGTAGAAGGAACACGAGAAGCTCGATAAATACCAAGGGCTCAAAGAAGAGCTGGAGAGGATGTGGAGGCTGAGGGTAACAGTGGTCCCTGTGGTAATCAGAACACTTGGGGCAGTGATGCCCAAACTGGGAGAGTGGCTCCAGCAGATTCCAGGAAAGACATCTGAGATCTCTGTCCAGAAGAGTGCAATACTGGGAACAACTAAGATACTGCACAGGACCCTCAAGCTCCCAGGCCTCTGGTAGAGGACCTGAGCTTGGAGGACAAAGAGCACCCACAGGGCCAGCTGGGATTTATTTATTTTGTTATTTAAGTTCTATAGGTCTTATTGAAATGGCAACCACATAATGCCATAGAAAACACAAAAGGAGGAGAAAAAATGATGTCTGAAATAAGTAATGCTCAGCAGCCTTTCTACCTTACCCTGCCCTTATAACCTGAGTCAGATATTTTAAAATTGGATGAGATAAAGGATGATGTTTTCCTTCCTTTTATGTAATTATGCCAGAGCTTACTACCAGTTCTGTGAGTGTAATTTGCCTTTACTAAAGCAAATGGACATTTTAAACAGAAACAAAGAATAATGGAGACATTACTTGTTTGGCTGCTTGTTAAGAGTCGTTACAAAGGTGATACATCACAATATAATAAAGGGGGTTGACGTGTTGTTTTTGTCTATGTGTGTTCAAGTGGTGCTCACGAACAGTGGGTAATAAAGACACACACACACATGATTTATGCCTTGGCTATAATAGCTAATTCATCATCTGACTGGGGCACATTTTAAGGTAAAGAAACAGAGAGAGAGAGCATGGTATTGTTTGGTTTATCAGTAATAACAGTAGCAGTAAATTGAAAGCTTGATTTGTAGGGTCTGTTTTACTAAAACTCCACTGCTCTCAAACCACATCCTTCATTTTTTGCTGTGTGCGACTGGATAGCCTCTAATACTCTCTCTACTACAAATGCGTGCACGCACACGCGCTAAAACGAGCACGTGTGCGTCTTCAAAGAGCAATGTTCTCATTAGCAGCAGTCCTGTGTTCAGACACTGATGTCTCTCTTCAGCTCTTTGCTTCTGTGTGTGAATCTGTCTGACAACCAAGCGATGCCCTGAAAATAAGAATTCTAAGACTGTTTATACTGATAATGACAGATATTAAAATAGATCATTACAGGTAATTACATTGATGCAAATACTTACGCTATCCTGATGATTCTCCTACTGCCACACTCCTACTCCTGTCAGTAGGACAGGATTAATAGGGGATGTAGCACGCAGATAATCATAAGTATGATCCAGTATTGCATTGCTGAGATCGTTTCACGTTTGCTCTGAACTAGAGCTCGATCTGTATATTAATTGGCTTCATACTGTACAGTGCAGCACATCTCCATTTATCAATGCAGACAAAAAATATGCATTTCAGAAATAATTTTATGACAGAGAGAGGCTGCAACTCCATTTTTTTTACAACGCTCTCAGCACTGAATGCAGCTCATGTAGCAGAGTACGAACAAGCGGCAACCTCCAGAGCTAAAAAATGTATCCAGCACCAAAGTGGCAAAAACTGCAGTTCCACTAATGACCACTTGAGGCTGATTCCTGAAGCAGTTTGTGTTTATAACCATGTTTAAAACCTGGTATAAAAAACTTTTGCTCTCTATGCTCCAGAGTCTGGATGGCTTTTACCTTGAAAAGCTTCCATAGGAACTCTACAAAGTTATGGCCCGCCCTACTGTGCCTCTGATTGGGTTCTGTTCAGGGGGTCATGTTGATGTATGACTCATAACAAATGATAATTGATTGCTTTAGGCATGAGACGTGAATCAGAGGCACAGTAGGGCCAGAGCCAATGAGGAAGTAACTTTTTCCCTCCTGCTATTTTAATTCCGAAGGAATGCTACTTCATTTTGTTATTTTGTTATATTTCGTTGTTTCATACACACAGCTCACCTCTTCCATATTTCTATATACGCTGTTGCTCCTGCAAGAGTACCTCTTACCGATTTAACGGCTACACCTTACATATACATATGAGGCATTCACTAATTTCTAAACCCTGGTTACAGCCCTGGCCAGCATATTTATAGCTGAAGTTTTTACTTGCCAAACTCTGAACACAGCAACAGATATACAGGGACTAACAAAACATCAGATCAGACAGTGATATAGGTTAATGAATAACACGGTTTTTTTGATTATACATGACACTGTCAGCAAGTGGGTGTGATATCCTCTGAGGTGTAGATGTGATGATTTAATGCCATCTGTTACAACTGTGGATTTTTCACAAGTCGGGTATGTACTGCTACTATTATATCACTAGTGGGCCTCATTAAAGGGGTCCTCTTATAATTTCCAACTCCATAGTTTTATTCTTGGACTCTAGTAGAGTATCTATGTGTGATTCGCAGTTATTTCTCTACACTGTGATTTTGTGCATCAGTTTCTCCTCTGTCTGAAACAAGCTGTGTTAACTCTCTGCTGACTGGCTGCCCCTCACAGACAGGAGATCTGAACAGCGGGTGGTTGGGGCTTGTGTTCCTGTGTTCCTGAGATGACCATTTTAAAGCTAGCCGGTCCTAATGACGTATCAAGCCAGGAGTAGGAAAAAAAAAAAACAGTCTGAAACACATCGGTTAAAGCGTTCTGAAGCCTGAGGAAAATATGGAAAAGCGTAATGGTTCACCTCTAAGCTAGTAAAGAAAGCAGCTGGTTATGACAACTTGTTTGAAGGGGAGTGTTACCCTTTCACTTTCTTTGATTGGATCTTTCAAACTGGTCAGAGGGATCCGAATCAATAATCTTCTTTTTTTTTTTTTTTTTTTTTTTAAAAAAAAAAAAAAAAAAAAAAAAAAAAGAATCAATAATCTTCTATTACAGGACCAGAGTTTTAATACCTTCCGTTATCGTCTTCCTTTCCTTCATACCTTTCTCTCTCTTTCTCTCTTTACCTCGGCTGCCTCTCTCCACTGTGAGCTGTCAGAGAGTACGCAATGACCGTGACACCCCTGTGTGTGTGTGTGTGTGTGTGTGTGTGTGGCACAGGCTTCAGCTTTCTCATTATGATTCTAAATGTATCTGTCTGTCTAGTCTGGATGAATTAATAGGTTCCTTGGTGGCTTGGCTCAACACACAGACACACACACACACACACACACACACACACACACACACACGCAGAGCCACACATTGTTTGTCCAGTGATTCGTGCCTCAGGTTTGTTAATTGAATGTCTGTGTTCATGTAAGCGACCGTGAGAGGCATTGAGAGGATGCCACGGTGCATTAGGAAGACAAGCTGTGTGTGTGTACGGTTGTGCGTCTGTGTGGGTGTGTGTCTTGTAAATAGGATAGAATCCAGAGGACCTTGAACGCAGCCACTCCTGAGCTTCTAGCGAAACAAGACAAACAAATCCTACAGAGGCGAGAAGGCCGCAGGTGTGTGTGTGTGTGTGTGTGTGTGTGTGTGTGTGTGTGTGTGTGTGTTTATATTTTTGTGTGTGTGTGAAACCCGGGGAATCTTAATCACAGCCTGCCCTTGTTCCTCTTTTCTTACTTTGTCTGCTTCTTTTTCACTTTCTTATCCTCATTTCCTTTCCTTTCTTTCAGTTTCTGTCATGTCCTGGGCCGTTGGCCCAGCGTTTTGTGTTTATTTCCTGAGTGTGTCCTCCCAGTAGGTTGATGTGTTATGATATGTCTGCGTCTCTGTCCTGAGTCTGTGCCTGTTTAGTCAGTATGTTCCTTGGTTTGTCACTTCCTGTTTATTTTGACAGTCTGGTTTTCCTGTGCTTTGTGTTCAGCTTTGCTTCCCCTGTGTAATTAGTTTCATTTGCCTCACCTGTTGTTCCCTGCTGTTTCCTCTTGCCCTGATTACCCAGTGTGTATTTAAGCCCTCAGTTTCCATGTGTTCCTTGTCGCGTCGTTGATGTTGTGTGCCCGTGTGTTCCTGTGCTCCCTGTGGTTCCCCTTCGTCTCCCTTCTGAACGGTTTTTGTATTGTTTTTTCCCGTTGAAATAAATCCCTTTTAAGTTACGCTGACTTCTGGAGTCCTTTGTGTCAGCCATTCCTCGCCTGTTTCCTCCCCGGCCATGACAGAACGACGCGACCATACTAAAGACCTGGCTAGCTCCGGCTGCTTCAACGGCACTCGTCTGGCGCTGGGGGGCCCAGCATTTCAGAACAGTGCCCGTCAGCGTCCTTCATCTGCGGCTCCGCTCACTGGCTTCCCCCTTCCACTGCAGTCGCGGCGGCCACGGAGGAGGGGGAGTTCCCGGCAGCATCGGTGGGGGGCCCCCCCAGACCCGAGCGGTATAACGCCGCGGATATTGTCACCGCGTCATGCGCAAACTACCGTCTCTGACCTCGCTGCTTTTCCCCTCCCTGAGGTGGCAAAGCAGACCATCATTCGGTGGGTGGACTCGTTGGTCTTTGAGCTGCTGTCTGACCCATGCGAGATTGAGCAGAAAGCTATCACAGCCAAACTGCAAGGGCTAGTGTGTGACCATCCTTGGCTGCTGGACTCTCTGCATGGGCTCGTGAAAGACTTTGTCATCACCACCCTTCATCCACAGCCAGCGCCACAGACCTCAGCTGTAGCGCCAGCTCCTCCTCAGTCGCAGTGTTCCCAGTCAGCTGTAGCTCCAGCTCCTCCTCCGTTGCAGTGTTCCCAGTCAGCTGTAGCTCCAGCTCCTCCTCCGTTGCAGTGTTCCCAGTCAGCTGTAGCTCCAGCTCCTCCTCAGTCGCAGTCTCAGACCCCTCAGTTAGCTCCAGCTCCTCCTCAGTCGCAGTCTCAGACCCCTCAGCTAGCTCTCACCTCTCTGTTTCCACGCAGCCAGATCTCCCTAGCTCTCAGGCTGCTCCCACGCAGTCAGCTCTCCCTAGCTCTCAGTCTGTTTCCACGCAGTCGGCTCTCTCTAGCTCTCAGTCAGTCTCCACGCAGTCGGCTCTCCCTCAGTCTGCTCCCACGCAGCCAGCAGCTCTCCCTCGCCCTCAGTCAGCTCTAGCTCCAGTCGCTCTCCCTCGCCCTCAGTCAGCTCTAGCTCCAGTCGCTCTTCCTTGGTCCCCAGTGTCAGCAGTTTCAGTGCCCTCTCAGTCAGTTCCCTCAGCTCCTGCCCTCTCTAGCTCGCAGCCTGCTCCCACGCAGTCTGCCCTCTCTAGCTCGCAGTCTGCTCTTTCTGTCTCCCGGCCTGCTTCCACGCAGCCAGTCGTCTCCCGGCCTGCTTCCACGCAGCCAGTCGTCTCCCGGCCTGCTTCCACGCAGCCAGTCGTCTCCCGGCCTGCTTCCACGCAGCCAGTCGTCTCCCGGCCTGCTTCCACGCAGCCAGTCGTCTCCCGGCCTGCTTCCACGCAGCCAGTCGTCTCCCGGCCTGCTTCCACGCAGCCAGTCGTCTCCCGGCCTGCTTCCACGCAGCCAGTCGTCTCCCGGCCTGCTTCCACGCAGCCAGTCGTCTCCCGGCCTGCTTCCACGCAGCCAGTCGTCTCCCGGCCTGCTTCCACGCAGCCAGTCGTCTCCCGGCCTGCTTCCACGCAGCCAGTCGTCTCCCGGCCTGCTTCCACGCAGCCAGTCGTCTCCCGGCCTGCTTCCACGCAGCCAGTCGTCTCCCGGCCTGCTTCCACGCAGCCAGTCGTCTCCCGGCCTGCTTCCACGCAGCCAGTCGTCTCCCGGCCTGCTTCCACGCAGCCAGTCGTCTCCCGGCCTGCTTCCACGCAGCCAGTCGTCTCCCGGCCTGCTTCCACGCAGCCAGTCGTCTCCCGGCCTGCTTCCACGCAGCCAGTCGTCTCCCGGCCTGCTTCCACGCAGCCAGTCGTCTCCCGGCCTGCTTCCACGCAGCCAGTCGTCTCCCGGCCTGCTTCCACGCACTCAGCTTCCCCAGGGTCAGCTCCCACGCACTCAGCTTCCCCAGGGTCAGCTCCCACGCACTCAGCTTCCCCAGGGTCAGCTCCCACGCACTCAGCTTCCCCAGGGTCAGCTCCCACGCACTCAGCTTCCCCAGGGTCAGCTCCCACGCACTCAGCTTCCCCAGGGTCAGCTCCCACGCACTCAGCTTCCCCAGGGTCAGCTCCCACGCACTCAGCTTCCCCAGGGTCAGCTCCCACGCACTCAGCTTCCCCAGGGTCAGCTCCCACGCACTCAGCTTCTTTGTCTCAGCCCCGGTCTCTCCCGTCGACTGCTGTTGAGTCTCTGGCCTCTGAGTCAGAGTCCCAGTTAACTCCCATGTCGCCATCATCCTCACCATCAGACTCACCCGCACTATGCCTTGCAAAGCAGCCCCAGCCTGCGCATCCAGTGTTCGAGCATCCGGAGAGTCCTGCTCAGTCCGCGCCGCCAGAGTCCTCAGAGTGTTCCGCTCAGTCCGAGCCGATGGGGGTCTCCGCTCAGTCCGAGCGCTCCGCGCCGGAGGGTCCCGCTCAGTCCGAGCCGATGGGGGTCTCCGCTCAGTCCGAGCGCTCCGCGCCGGAGGGTCCCGCTCAGTCCGAGCCGATGGGGGTCTCCGCTCAGTCCGAGCGCTCCGCGCCGGAGGGTCCCGCTCAGTCCGAGCCGATGGGGGTCTCCGCTCAGTCCGAGCGCTCCGCGCCGGAGGGTCCCGCTCAGTCCGAGCCGATGGGGGTCTCCGCTCAGTCCGAGCGCTCCGCGCCGGAGGGTCCCGCTCAGTCCGAGCCGATGGGGGTCTCCGCTCAGTCCGAGCGCTCCGCGCCGGAGGGTCCCGCTCAGTCCGAGCCGATGGGGGTCTCCGCTCAGTCCGAGCGCTCCGCGCCGGAGGGTCCCGCTCAGTCCGAGCCGATGGGGGTCTCCGCTCAGTCCGAGCGCTCCGCGCCGGAGGGTCCCGCTCAGTCCGAGCCGATGGGGGTCTCCGCTCAGTCCGAGCGCTCCGCGCCGGAGGGTCCCGCTCAGTCCGAGCCGATGGGGGTCTCCGCTCAGTCCGAGCGCTCCGCGCCGGAGGGTCCCGCTCAGTCCGAGCCGATGGGGGTCTCCGCTCAGTCCGAGCGCTCCGCGCCGGAGGGTCCCGCTCAGTCCGAGCCGATGGGGGTCTCCGCTCAGTCCGAGCCAGGGGGTCCCGCTCAGTCCGAGCACTCCGAGCCAGGGGGTCCCGCTCAGTCCGAGCGCTCCACGTCCCCCGAGGGTTCCCCACCAGAGCCCGGGGTCGCCCTTCTCCGCCGCCGCATGCCCCGCGGTCGGCCTCCAGTGTCTGCTCCCCGTCGCCGCCGCCGCACGCCCCGCGGTCGGCCTCCGGTGACTCCCCCTCCTCGTCGCCGCCGCCGCTGGGAGCGCGGTCGGCCTCCAGTGACTCCCCCTCGTCGTCGCCGCCGCCGCTGGGAGCGCGGTCGGCCTCCAGTGACTCCCCCTCGTCGTCGCCGCCGCCGCCGGGAGCGCGGTCGGCCTCCAGTGACTCCCCCTCGTCGTCGCCGCCGCCGCCGGGAGCGCGGTCGGCCTCCAGTGATTCCTTCTCGTCCTCGCCGCCGCCGCCGCCGGGAGCGCGGTCGGCCTCCAGTGACTCTTCCTCGTCGCCGCCGCCGCCGGGAGCGCGGTCGGCCTCCAGTGACTCTTCCTCGTCGCCGCCGCCGCCGGGAGCGCGGTCGGCCTCCAGTGACTCTTCCTCGTCGCCGCCGCCGCCGGGAGCGCGGTCGGCCTCCAGTGACTCTTCCTCGTCGCCGCCGCCGCCGGGAGCGCGGTCGGCCTCCAGTGACTCCTCCTCGTCGCCGCCGCCGCCGGGAGCGCGGTCGGCCTCCAGTGACTCCTCCTCGTCGCCGCCGCCGCTGGGAGCGCGGTCGGCCTCCAGTGACTCCTCCTCGTCGTCGCCGCCGCCGCTGGGAGCGCGGTTGGCCTCCCTCGTTGGGATTTTGCTTTGTGGCCCCTTGGCCTCTGCGGCCTCCTGAACTATGTTTTCTGTTTTGGGCCTTCCCCTGAACTCTTCTGACCTGTTTTTGGATTCCTGTGTTTTGTTTTGGTTTTCCCATGGACTCCCCTGCACTTTGTACTGTTTTTGGCCTGCCTTGTTGTTTTTTGTTTTGTCCCCTGTGTTTTGGTTTTGTCCCTGGGCCTTCTTCCTTGTTGCTCCCTGCCTGGTTTTTGTTTTTTTGTTTCGGGCCCTCCTTCCTGGTCCCCCGCCTCCCGCCCTGGTGGGGTTTTGTTTTCTTGTTTTGGCCGTCGGGAGCCGGCCTTTGAGGGGGGGGTACTGTCATGTCCTGGGCCGTTGGCCCAGCGTTTTGTGTTAATTTCCTGAGTGTGTCCTCCCAGTAGGTTGATGTGTTATGATATGTCTGCGTCTCTGTCCTGAGTCTGTGCCTGTTTAGTCAGTATGTTCCTTGGTTTGTCACTTCCTGTTTATTTTGACAGTCTGGTTTTCCTGTGCTTTGTGTTCAGCTTTGCTTCCCCTGTGTAATTAGTTTCATTTGCCTCACCTGTTGTTCCCTGCTGTTTCCTCTTGCCCTGATTACCCAGTGTGTATTTAAGCCCTCAGTTTCCATGTGTGCCTTGTCGCGTCGTTGATGTTGTGTGCCCGTGTGTTCCTGTGCTCCCTGTGGTTCCCCTTCGTCTCCCTTCTGAACGGTTTTTGTATTGTTTTTTCCCGTTGAAATAAATCCCTTTTAAGTTACGCTGACTTCTGGAGTCCTTGGTGTCAGCCATTCCTCGCCTGTTTCCTCCCCGGCCATGACAGTTTCCTCTTGCTCTTCACTTCTTTCTGTTTTTCTGCCCCATTTTAATTTTCTCCCACTCCCGTTTTCTCGAACTCATCTTATCTGTGTGTCACTGTCTTATCTTTTTCTTATTTGTCTTCACTTTATATCTCCTACTTTTTGTCAGTTTTTCCCCATTTTTCCTCCCTTATTTTTCAGATCTCTTTTTCTCATTTTCTTTGCTGTCTTAATCATCCTTCCTTTTTATCTTTTTTGTTTTTGTCTTCTCACTTTCCCCTGCCTTCATCATTTCCTTGCACTCTCTTATTATTCCACCCCCCCCCCCCCCACCCCCCCACCCCCCTTCATCCTCCTCCAACTGTAACCCTGACAGGTACACTACAGCTCTCCTCTCAGTGCTAATAAGTTACAGAGGCACAGCTAAAACTGCTGCTTTATGTATAATTTTTCTTTTCTTTTATACACGTCTTTATTGCTACAGCTGTTTCATTTCCATCTGCTCTTAACCCTTCTTCCTGGCTACATTCACCCCATTCCCATTCCCATTGCTCATGTCTTGATTTTCTTTCTCCAGACTGCTCTCGTTTTCTAATTTCTTTTTGCTCTCAGGCTCCATCTGTCTTCCACTTTGCCCCTTTCTTTCTCACCTCTACCTGTTCTTTCTTTCTACCTCTGTCTGTCTTTTCTGTTTCTCTTGTCTTATTCTTCTAACCTGCTTCTTCTCTTTACTATAATTCCCCCCCATCTTTCCTTGACCTTTCCTTTTTGTCTTTCTTTTCCCATATCTTCATCACTTTCTTTCCTCCCTAGTCTTCTTAATCCTTTTTTCTCTTCTCCCTCTTTCCCTGCATCCCTTTCTCATCTCGTCTCCACTCGTTCTTCATGCTTTGCTGTTAAAGCCACCAGGGGAAGAACTACTAACACATCCTAAAACATTCACATACACACACTCAAAGAGTCTGACTCCCAGCCCTCTAATGGCCCCATTTAGACAATGTGTCGCATCAGCAAGTCGTATGGCTGAATAATGAGAAGAGGAGGAGGAGGAGGAGGACAAAAAAGAAGATGATTCGTTTTCCACATCCCTCCATCCAGTCAGCTGCTTCACCGTAAATGTTGTTCTGTTACACACACCATCACCGCTGTGACCCTGGGTGCGTGTGTGTGTGTGTGTGCGTGTGTGTGTGTGTGTGTGTGTGTGTGTGTGTGTGTGTGTGTGTGTGTCCATTCATCTCCACTGTATGCTGGTGTGTACGGTCGTTGAGAAGAAATATGGCCACCGGGGATTTTGCTGAAGCTCCTGTGTTATGTTTATGATGCGGCAAAAGAGAGAGAGAGAGAGAGTGTAATAATGTACATTCATTATATCGCTCGCCCTCAAAGAAGCCACCTCTCTCTCATGCATTACCCAAAGATGAAACTCATACTACCTCTCTATCAAGTGAAACACACACTCTCCAGCCTGTCAGTACCAGCACACACACACACATGCATGTGTGCACACAGACACACACATTGTCATTCTCAACCTCCCAAACAGCACACACACTCCTTCCTGCATGCAGGCATCTGTACAGTCTCATAAATGATATATACTCCCTTTTAAACTGCACACACTCTAAGCAGAGTCTGACAGACAGAAAGTGCAGCTGTAGCTGTTTTTTTTTTTTTTTTTTAAGTCACTGCCACCTTGTGTTTTTCACCACCAGCTGTTCAGGAGCTGAACGGGATTTATGAGCTACATTAACATTTTATATCTTATTTTATAATGTTTGTATTTTCTGGAGAAGTAAGGCTTTCTGCAGAGTTGGTTGTTTCCTTTGCATGATGCTGTCTGGTACTTGGATAACATAAAGGAACACAGATTTTTTTTTCCCTGTGACTTCTGTGCTGACGACTTGGCTCCTTACTAGTATATTTAAGGGCCTTAAGCTGTGTTTGCATCCTACTGCAAACTGCATGGGCTTTACATTATTGATGTCTGTTTTCTAATGTGTAGTAAAGTTTACTTCCAGAAAAATGTTTTTCATCCTTATTTTATTGTCAAAGTTACATTTTTGTTTCACTCTGCTGCAGTTGAAGAGCGTTTTTTTTTTGAAAGCTTCTCCAGTCATCTTAAAAATGAACATTTTTGTGCAAGAAATGTCTAAATTGCCTGTATTATAGTCCCAGTTTTATTGCGTGCACTTTCTATGTCCTCTGGGGGGTTCATTTTCCAACCACCAAAATCATGAATGCAGAACAGTTCAGCAGCAGCCATCAATTCTCAGATGTCAAAATGAATTGAATGCATGTTCATTACCACTTAGTGGTAAGTGACAAAAAACTACAAGCAAGATGGATTAACTACTGTATCTCAAGTAGCTTTTTGAGTCTCTGCATAAGATTTTCATACATTACTGATATGAGCTGATGCCAGAGTTTTGAAGGTTATAAACTTTGCATCATCCCTGCGTGGTGTACAAGAACTACAAAGTAATCGTGTGCCAGGCATTTTTTTTCCTTATCCCTTAAAGTCGACAAAAAAGAAAATCAAATGCTGCTTCTCCTGTTTCTTGACACATTATATATGTTAACTGTGAGAAGTCCGTGGGCTGAATTGTGCAATCATAATGGCAAACTGTTTTCATTCGTTTCATTTAAAAGGTTGTGCCATCAAGACACTTAACACCCACCACTGCTTTGACTATAATCTACTGTTACAGACACAAAGTGACAAATAATGTTCTGTATCTACACTGCATGTTGTGATTTTATTCCTTAGCATATTTATTTGAGCTGAGTCAAGTCAAGTAGCACCTCCAATGGACACCATGGAAACCTTGTTTTATAAAATTGCTGTTTATATTTATTTATTTTTGCTAACTTGGCTGGGTGATACTGTTTTTACTTTGGTGTAATAAACTCAGAAAGTAGAAACCACCAATAAGCACCGGTGAGGATCACTTCAGTCACACAGACCTAGAGACCAATCAGTGATCCCCTGGCAACCTCCAGTTGCTACAGGAAAAATGTATCTACCACAACCACTTGGCGAGTGGTTGCTGGAGGTTGTTGGCTGTCTCAAAGAGTGTGCTTTAGTTGCTAGGAGATTGCTGCAGTTGCCAGTAATTTGCATGGAAGTCACCAACTTGTCTTCAGACACTCACCATTTACTGTCTGAGCTGTAGTGATGCTTGAAAAAGTGTGATGCAAACCAGAAATGAATGTGCTCCTTCAAAATAAAGGTTGTCTTATCGTTGCAACCAACACTTTTCAAAAGGTGCATCTTTTACTTTGAAGGCTAATGGTCTCTGTTTCCTGTTTCACAACTGCTTGGTGATTAGTTTGCAAGTGATTGCAGACAAGTTTGTGTCTTCCATGCAAGCTACTGGCCACTGTGGCAACCTGCTAATGATCAAAGCAATCACAGAGTTCTTCAGTGAAGTACTGTATACCTCTTTGTGAACTATTTCAGCAACCCACCAGCAACCTCTAGCAACCACTTGCCAACCAGTCGGGGAATATACATTTTGTCCCTTCTAGGTGCAAACAGGTCTCTTGGCCTGTGTGACTGGGGCCTTTCTGTTTTACACAATACAGGATTGATAAATTTTAATTGATCATCATGCTGGATGACTGACTTGATGACTAATTGCCTCATTGATCTGTTGAGTGGCTAATGAGCTACACTCACACTGGGCTTTCACTATGCTGGCAGCAGTGCAAAAATGCAATAACATACAGGCGTTATCTGTGAAAAGCTTTTATTTAGAGGTGTTTTTGGTGGATTTGTGTCAACAAGTGTCTGTGAAAGCGATAGGAAAAGTAGTCAGCTCCCTCTCCAGGTTGTTTGTTTGCATAATTCAAATTTATAGGATAGCACAATAAAGAATTACAGCATCAAAGTACAAAGCAAACAAGCTGCTGAGAGACAAACTGCAGCATTTAGTCACAAAATAAGAAGGGAGCAAAGAGGATGAAAAACTGAAGTCCAGCATTCATCTTGTTAAATACAAAAAAGCAGGAGCTGAAAAGCTCTGAGTCTTCCTTCAAGAAAATGACCCCTAAAAGCTCTCCAGATGCTTTTAAAAAGCTCCTTACAGTGAACAGCAAAGAGCACAGATGCACAGTTCAGCACTGAGTGTAGCGTTTGTGAATGAATCTCACATTCACCTGTTAAAATATTCTGATGACTGATTAAAAAGAGAACCGTGAGCAGAACCTGATACTTACTTTAGACTCTGCCACATCGTCTCTTTTCTTCTGTATCAAAGCCGATTTTAGCACATGGTGGAACTTAGTGTTGACTATTTACTCACTGCAGGGTAATCAGTTTCACCATGTAGAATTTTTTTGAGCAAAAAGTGGTAGCAATATCAACCAACTCTAGCGTGTTTATATATATATATATATATATATATATATATATATATATATATATATATATATATATATATATATATAATATAATATAATATAATTCTTTTTCCCACCACATTGAAAACGTTTTTTGGATGGCTAAGTTTTACCTGGAGACGGACTCACTTTTGCAGCCTGTCTCAAGTAACCATTTGGCACTTCTTGTTAGCTTCATTTTTCAGCACCTTGTCTGATATGACTAAATCATCATGTTTTGATTGAACAGACACAGACACCGGGTCTTCTGTCTTCTGCTTTACCCCATCAAATATGATGAGAGTGCATTTCTTTTTGATACATTATCACTGGTTCTGACCCTAATGGATTCAACCGATTTCCAGATTTCAGATGCAGAATGGGAGGACATGTTGGAGGGCTTTGATGAGCGGAGTTACCTGAACGCTCGACGCTGGAAGCCCGGAGACGACCCGTACACTCTGTACGCTTTCAACCAGAGAGAGAGCGAACGCATCCCCAGTGATCGAGCCCTGAGAGACACTCGACACTACAGGTACGGCAGCACAGAGTGAAATATATAAAACAAACATGCACAAATATAAGTGACAGCGTGCAGAGTAAACATACAGAGAAGTCTACATAAGTGTTGTGTGAAAGACACCAGACAAGCTTGAGAAAATACACATTCTGTGTGTCTGCAACATGTGAGAAACAAAACACAGGAGGAATATATTTATTACTGAGAGACTCTACAGAGTTATGTTTAAATCTATCACAGGTTTACTGCATAAAAGGAGAGCTTATCACTACACACAAACCAAACTCCTGTAGCCTGCAGGCATAAACAAGCACATCAACAAACACACAACACTACAGATCAGCTCTTAGTATCGCAGGTATGTGTGCACACAAAAGCGCGCACACACGCACGCCTAGAATTAAACAGGAACACTGTAGCAGCTCCTGGAGTTCGTAATGAATCCCCTATCTGTACTAAAACAAATTTAGATTATGGAACCAACACGTTTTCATAGAGAAACCACCAAATTACAATCCGCCTGTCCGCTAAGAAATTAAATTAAACCAAAATAGAAATCCTCTTAGCAGAGCGCCGTCTTCCTCTGTTGGAAAGACGCTCAGCAGGAAGATAAGGAGCTTGCTGCATTGACAGCAGCTCCATACTTGTATATTTCAGGAGATAAAAACTTTCAGGCACTTGTGGAAAGTGTTCAGAGGTCCAGTGTTGTTTGCTGAGATCATGTGGGACACACAAACACAGCTTTATTTTTGCTGAGCTACTGTTTCTTTTATGCTTTCAACAGCAAAGGCGCTTATTTACTTTGATATTTTCTTTTTATCTTATAAGTTTTGTTTCCTGAATTGTACAAATTCACCAGGACACGATGTGACTAGAAAGTCTGGGAGCAAAGTTTATCCACTTGATGTAGTTTCTAATGATTAACCCACACACACAGGGTGGGCTGCTTGGATTTCACACCAGAACCAGCGTGGCATCTTGTTTGCAAACCTTCTCTTATCCTAAAAACAGTGCAACATAAATCTCTTTCTGATTGACTGATAATTTTTGAGGCAAGAGGGAAAAAAAAACAAAGCCATGCTGATGTTGAATTTTAGATCATAAACAGTTCAAAAGTTTTTCAAGAGTTTCTAAAAGGCAGCGAGCTGCACTGGATCCACCTGTGTTGTGTAATACGGCTTAAATCTTAAATAAATCAGGGAATAACAGAACCTGTGGGAACATGACATAAAAAATAAAGGGGAAATGATTTTTTGACAGTTTCTATATACAGTGGATATATAGATTTTTATAGTCCTTTTTTCTATTTTTCCTTTTTTTATCTGTTTGTGAAGTGGTAGCAAGGATTGGGTAAACTAGCTTTATTTAATGATGGATTATTTGAGTACAGCATTAGTTCTTGGCCTTCTGTGCATCCAATTAGCAAAGTTATATATGCTATTTTCTTTCTTTATGCTGTTTAAGCTCCTAAATTTGCTGTGCATCTGTCAGCTGTATTGCAACCCATCCTAATTCTCTTCTCTTGAGGGTCTTGCTGCTGCTCATGGAACTGCAATGATGTCTCATACCACAATGTATAAATTACGGCTGGAAATGCAATCCTTTTATAACTATAGGGGTCCAAACTGAAATATATTTTATTTAGCTGTAAGTCTACAGACAAAAAGTAACTTAATGTTTCACACAAACAGCCAAGCTTGAACATCCATTGTCCTGTTTTCACGCATGGATTTGAGCCGGTGTTTGATGTGTAATTAAAGGTGAGCAGGCACCTCAGGGTGACCCATCTCCCTGAGAGGAAGCTGCATGAGGGTGTTTGCCGGGCGACTGTTGGTTTTGGGAGTTGTGGTGAACACGGTCGTGTCCCGGCTGTTTGCTGCTGCCGCCGTGCCTTGTGGTGATGAGCACAGCAGGTTACAACTTCACAGGCCATAATCTGTTGGCATAGCCGGCGCGTACATCACTGTGTGTGTGGATGTGTTTTGACGTGTGATGATGAGATTGATGTCTGACTCAGTCGTAGCTTGTCTGCTGCTTCTCACACCGTGCGTGTGCGTGTGTGAGTGCACAAGTGTTTCTACATATCCATATGCGCACGCTAATGTGCGTAAGTGCACATTGTGCTGATCGTCTGCATCATCTGCTGCACTACCGGAGGAGGGAAATTCACTGTCGAGCTGACATAAGGCGACTGAAAAATGTGTGAGTTGTGTGTGTGTGTGTGTGTGTGTGTGTGTGTGTGTGTGTGTGTGTGTGTGTGTGTGTGTGTGTGTGTGTGTGTGTGTGTGTGTGTGTGTGTGTGTGTGAAAAGTGAGAAGGATGTGTAGGAGGAGGGAACCAGGGATACACTTACACATTAATCTGTTAGTGGGTAGGTAGGGGGCTGATGGTGCTCATTTATCTCATATAGGACAGCAATGAAGTGTGCGTGTGTATGTGTATGTGTGTGTGTGTGTGTGTTGCTGTTATGTGATTATCTGTTAACTCAGTTACCTTGTAGCTGTAGAGCCCAGGAGCACTTGGCAGGGGAAAATGAAAGCACGTCATGCTATTTAAGGATTGGGAAAAGAAGAAGAAAAACTGCAGTGAAATCTTTGACTGAAGCTGCTGAGATTTTGTATTCTTAGAAACACCTTATTTTCTCCTGCAGACTCATGGGGGGGGCTTCCTACTCTTTGGCTGGGTTCCCAAGAGGAACTGTTTGGCTTGAATTCAAGGTGGTGTGAGGGCTGGTGGGGAGAAACTCGGGTAAGAAGAGAAAGATGGATATGGGAATGATGCAGTTGGGAATTGTGTCGTGTCTGAATGTTAACTTTATCTTAGGTGTTTTTAGATTCAATGCCAAAGATTTCTGTACTGACCTTTCACGTAAATAAGTCCAGGTTTCACATCTGAGGTTTTGGATACCACGGTGTGCCAGTTCCTATTGCTTTAAAAAATCCAAATCAGAAAAGCAAAACATTTCCTTTTTGTTTAGTGAACATATTTTAGGTTTTGTAGATGCTGTAATAGTGCTGCTTACACTGAAAATCAATGGCACCATCTAAAGAAACTGAATCCTTGAAACCAGAAAGTCCAAGGAAAGAGGCTGATTGACAGGCCATCTCTCCGGCTAAGGTAGCAGAGGAGCGACTCAGCAATGAACCTTGAAAGCTAAATATAAAGAGACAAAACCAAGAGGAATTTTTAGATTACCACTCTAAAGGGAAGCATCAGAGGAGAAAACACAGCAGGTTTCGTGAGGAGGCTTCAGGCCTGTTATTTTCCCAGTGGGGCGAGGATAACCTAAAGATTAGAGAAGCAAGCTTTTGACCTGGAGATGCTGGGTTCCTTATAGCCTGCAGGCTGCAAGAAATCTGGAAATCTATAAGATCCATAACCCCTGATGCTAAGACTGTGGCTGCTACCACAGGCATGAATGCAGTGTAAACAGAAGGTAAATATGTCGAATAGAGGTATGTAGTTACTAAATTATAACAGCTCATTACTTAATATGTCGTGGCATGGTGATACAGTGGTTAGCACTGTTGCCTCACAGCAAGAAGGTCCTGGGTTCAAATCTGGGTACTCCGGCTTCCTCCACTGTCCAAAGATGTAAGTACCCCACCTCTTACCCCAACACAGTTTGGAAATGCTCCAGCTGCCTGTGACATTAAAATGCTTAATATATGTAAATGAGACTAAATGTGTCATTCAGATATTATGAAGTATTTTTCAGTAGGGCTGTGTTTCTGGATGGTGTGTGGCTAAATTACCAACAATGCCAAAACCTGGTACTGAAGACGAAAGCTGCTCAATCAGTCCTAGTGTTCAGGGCAAAAAGCACAGTGATAATTATTTCATAATCTTGAGTATTTAACATCATTATTTATGAACTCAGTGAATTTACTAAAAACTCACTAATTTAAAAAAAAAAAGATGTGTTGAGAAACACGAGCCGATTCAGTTCAGTTTGACTAGTACAGTCACAGTTCTCAACAACATCCATCTCAAGGTGCTGATAGGGTTGGGACTTAGTGCCAGATGACTGGGTGTCTAGCTAGGGCCACCGATCCCTGCTGATCTACAGTCTCTTCAGCAGGATGTCTGCAGACAGGAGGCCAAGGAAGCAGCAGGCTTGTGGGCCTTGGGAGAAAAACCCGAGCCGACGTCTCACAACAACGAGCTGACCTACGCTGAGTTTGGGCTTTCAGAGAGGGTGGAAAAGTAAAGGGGTGCCCGTGATTCATAACACACACACAAAAAAACAAGATCTTTTTTTAGCAAAAACAACAAAAAAGGTAATGAAAATCTTGCAATGGGGATGAAATAATTGCAAAAGGTAATTGTTTCATTCCTATTATCTTATTTTCACAATCACTGAAAGCCAAAGTTGTAATTGAAATTAAAATCAGATTAATCACACAGCCCTAACAGACATCTCTGGACTACAGCGTGCCCCTTCAGACATCTGTGCTCGCTGTGTTTTTATACATTACTTTTGCAGCTGGATGAATTTGACATTGATCCTCAAACTGTTTGTTTGTGTCTGCGTGTTGCAGAGTCACTGCATTAAGAACAGCAGTGTTTGGGTGGAGGAGTGGGGGGGGGGGGGGGGGGGGGGGGGGGGGGGCGTGTGGAAAGCAATTTCTTTTGAAGCAGTGATTTGTATATTTATTTATTTGTGTTTTGGGAGGGAAGGAAGAATGTCCAGGTTGTTACTGCGTATGGGAGGAGTGCTCTGTCTCTATCTCATGTTTAATGGAGGAACAGCAGAGTGTGTGTGTGTGTGTGTGTGTGTGTGTGTGTATGTGAGAGGAAAGAAACGAGAAGAGCTACAAAAGGCTTAAGCAAAGATGGGGAGATAGAAGAGAGAAGGTGATAAGAGAAAGAGGAGGAAGAAAAGTCAAGTGGAGATTAGGGAAGGGAGAGAAGGGGAAGTGGAGGAGGAGGAGGATATAGGGGAGATGGGTGGCGGGTGGGGGGGTGAGGTGGGGATGCCACAAGCTGCTGAGAGGAGAGATAATTGCCACATGCAGAGCCGAGGAGGCTGTGTATGTGTTGGTGTGTGTGTGTATAAACCACTCCACTTCAGTGCTCTGCTATTATCTCGGTGAACAGGGGAACCTCCCTCTGTCTGCTCTCCGGCAGACAGTCTATAAGCCCAACAGCCGCTTCGCTGCAGGGATTAGATCCAAGCAGGGAGACAATGGGCTGATACAGTGCAGGGAGGAAACATGTCCTACAGTACTACACAATAGGTTGATATGGCAACAGGAAGTGTGTGAGAAAAATTTTTAATGCACGAGTAAAGAAAACAGGACAGTGTTAGAAGATAAATTGCTAAAAAAAACCAAAAACTTTTATGCAATGCAGAGAGAGAAGCATTTTTATCGAGATGCCATAGCAATGCAACGGCAATGCAGAGTATACGTGGAAATATATTTTATGCATTTTGTTCCACTGACTCCACACGTGGAGATTGCAGTTAGCATAGCTCATCAGTAGTTGATGTATAAGTCCACATAATTGTGTTGTTTTTTTTTTTTTTTTTTTTTTTTTTTTTTTTTTTTTTTATTTTTTTTTTTTTTAGCCTGTCATGTCTGGTAGATCTTGCAAGCAGAACTGTGATCTGAATGCGTTGTTGTGCCAAACATATTTGCTATTTCAAGATGAGCTCTATAGGTTCTCAATAGGCTCTTCTTGTTGTTGTTTTAACCCTTTATTTTATTTATCTGAGTTATTTTTCCACATACTATGTAACAGCCAGAGCTGACAGGCTGAAGAAGAGGAAAATAAAGAGAAGAAAAAGGGAGAGAGAAAGGGAGCAAAAAAAAAAAAAAGGGGAAAGAGCACAAGTCTATTAATCAGATACTTCATCACTTTAACATATAAAAAAAAATACTATCAATACTTGCAAAAATAAATTTGTGTGTGAAAAACAAAACTAACAAAGCATGTTACGCACACCAACAATTTTGTTGAGTTGTGATTGAGTGGGCGTTTGTGTCTGTGTCATGTTTGTGTCTGTGTCATGGAACGTACTTACCAATGAGGGCAAAACGCTGCAGCTCCACCCATCAGAAGCCAGAGGCAGGTACGGAAAGCCCCCAGAACCCCAGGCCACCAGCAGCCCACCAAGGGCCAGGAAGACCCCCGGCCACTCAGTCCAAAGACAACCGCACACCTACCCCAGCAGACGGGAGAGGGTGGTCTCAGACGGAGCCCCCCCAGTCGAGGAGCGAGGGCTCCAGGGAACCCAAGGCGATGAGAAGCCAGCCCCCCCCCAGCGGCCAGCCCTCTGCACTGGCCGGCGGCAGGGCTCCCGGGCCCACGGCACCCAAGGACCGCCCGACCCTCCACAGAGCCCCCCCCCACGCCGAAGAAGCCAACGCAGCCCCGCACCGCACCCCCAAGGGGGGCAGGCCAGTACCCACGCCAGAACACCCAGCCCCACCCAGGAACCCCGAGGCACCCCCATCCCAGGGGGGTAGGGGGGAGGAGGCAACCAGCAAGGAGCGGCCAGGAGGCAAGGCACAAGGCCCAGACCCAGGTCCAGCCATACATACAAACACACCCAGACCCCCGTGTACACATTTATACACAGATACTCATACATGCCCATACATACTTACCCACACACAGATATGTCATACATACACATTCACTCACCCACCCATACTCACGGAGACGGTGACAAATACACAAAGACACACATTCATCCATAGCTACCCACCCTCTGAAGGCGGGGCAAGTGGAAACCACCCCAGGGCCAACAGCGACCCCAGGACGCCACCAGCCCGGTCCCCAAGGAACCACCCGACCCCTACCCCGGGCGAGACGCAAGAAATCGGGGTGTAAGATGACCCATCCACCCCTCCTCCTCCCCAACTTGTAGGTCTATGTGTTAATGTTTGTGAGTGAATGAGGGGTATAGGGTGCAGTTAAAATTGAGGGGACAGTTATGCCACAAGCGCCAACTGTTGGTCGTCAGCGCTTGCCCACACTGCCCCCCCAAAACCCTCCATGTCTAAAGTGCAAATAAAATTTGGAGACAGACAGTGACGAGGATCCGAGTGGGGCCACCTCAGCGGCCCATCTCATCAACCTCTGAGTAACATGCCTGCCCCAAAGGTCCTATGTGTATCAGGGTGTAAGTGTGTATGTGTTGTGAGTTATAATGACTAAAGTGCAATTAAAACGGAGAGGCAAGTGGTGGTGCAGCTCTCCACGTGGCCTCTCCATCCTACATCTGTGAGTGATGTGTATTCTGTGTGTGTGTGTGTGTGTGTTTGTGTATGGGGAGGGGGAGGGGGAGGGGGGGGGGGCATATGACCAGGAAAAATCCTGGAAGAAGAGAGCCAGCTGGCCGCTGGCTCAATAGGCACCCCGACCTCCCACACCCCAGCACAGGGCAGGGGGAGGTGAGCCCGGGGCCGCGGTGACAGCATCCCGGAGCACTGCAGCACCCGAGGTTGGCGCCCTCGCCCCCACCGCAGAGGGCGGCCCGCTCCTCCTAGATGCCCATTCACTCAACAATAGACACAAACAGGCGACAGGACATACTGGCCTGGGCATGGAAATGCAGTGCCCAGTCCCCCCCAACCACCCCACCGCGGCCCCATCCCCCACCCCACCCCCCTGCAATGCAGGCACCCCAGGGCCCCAAAAGCGTAGACCGGACATCCCGACGTCAGGCCAACCCACCCCACCCGGCGGCGCGGCCGGGACAGCAGAGGCCCCCCCCGCGCCAGGGGGGGCCCACCGGGAGCCGGCGCGGCCCCAGTGCCGGGGCCCCAGACCCCAGCCCCCAAGCCATACAGGGAAGACCAGCCAACCGACCGAGGGCCGGCACCACCCCCCCAAGCACCCCGCCCACACCCCAGGACCGAAGGCAGCACCATCCAAGCCCCCACCACCATCAACCAGGACAGGCACACAGACATCACCAGAAGGTCGCCCCAGGACCCCAGCCCCAGGAGGCTACCAGCTACCCAGGCCCCCGGAGTCCCCCCCCACCCCCCCACAAAGCACATCAGGAGCAGAGCCCGCAGCCCACCACCCCCACTAAGTAATGGAGCTGAGCAGTGGGAACCAAAGAGAGTCAAATTCCTCCAATTTGTTTTTAGAAGAAGCAGACATTCTCTCTAAACTAACATGATCTACTAATAAATTTCTGTACTGAGTAATACATAGTTTATTTTTTGTGTTGTTTTTGCAGTCGCCGCCTTGTGTTATTTGGTGATTTTCTTTTCTTTTTTTTTTTGTCACTGATTGCTGTTTTATGTCCAAGAAAGTTGTGTTGTGTTCTTTCTTCCCTGTGGATTCCAGTTGTTGGTTCACCGATCAAGCTCCATGCATCACATTTTTCACTTTCTTATACCAATGTTACCCTATATCTATGATTTTATTTTATTTTTTACATAACAAATGTTTTGTGACCTCCATTCATAATCTCAGCATATGGTTGAAAGAATATCTGCAACATTATTTGTCTGTCTGCTGTTTGTCCTTTCCTTTAGTTTCTGTCACGTGGTAACTTGTTTACAAGAAGTCTTTTTATTAATTAGAACAAAACAGAAGAAGATTCAAGTAATAGATTGGAAAATAGAAAATAGCAGAAGGATGATTATTAGGCAGTCCCGAGGCCAGTACAATTAAGTGTAGCATGCAGACAACAAAGACGCACATTTGTCTTATTCCAGTTTTCTGGTTTTGCAACAAAGAGTCTGAAAGGGCAACTTTTGGATGGAACGCTCCCTCTGGGCTTCTGCATCGTACCCACATTCACCATTTTTGGCCAGGGACACATTTTTGCTGTCACAGTGGTGTTTGTTGGGTTTATTTTTGCAGAAGAGCATTTTGGGTCAAGCTCCTGCACATTTGCTTTATTTTGTTATCTGAAAAATGTAATATCTTATGATGAGTCTTCTGCTGTCTCGGAGAAACAACTCATTGGAGGATTGTCCTCCAACTCACCCATTTGGTCACTGCCCTCTTCTCCTTCATCCAGCTGACATAAACCTCCTTTGGTGTTTGCGTCTTTGTTGAGTTGTGTTGTACTCATTTGTGTGGCCTGTCAGCTATCCAAGTAATCAGACTAGGCAAGATACCAGAGGACCTCGGGGAGAAAGAATAGCATTAAGGGGGTTCCACAGGCAACGGCTTTGAAGCTGTGACATTAAAAGGCTGTAAAACTATCATCCTTTCTGTCCTCTGAAGCGCATCTGAACAGCACACCACCCTGCACGCATTTGTCATTTTCTTTGTTTTGCCACGGTGGGAAATGTGATAACGCTCCAGTGTTTTGCTCCAAAATGGAGGCATCTCTCTCTTGCAACCAGACCCAGTGCTGCAGGGGGAAAAAGCCAACAGTCCGTTCAGTCACTTACTAATTATTTGATTGCATTTTGACCCTGTGATCCTCGAACACTTATTGCTAACTAGATCATGCAGTTATTCAGTACCGCCCTGCCTGTGCGTGTGAACGTGTGTGTTACGTGTGCATGCTGGCGTCAGTGTCCTTTCACACTCAGTCAGCTACTTAGTCATATTTCCATGAATCACAACAAGCAGCTAAACATTAATCACTGTATTAGCTCTGGTGCCTCCCACGCTAACGCTTGTCATCCTTCTCAGATCACAAGCCTAGAAAATACACAACAGAAAAAAATCCGTCTGAACTCTGACACTAAATGATTTTTATTATCTCTCGTCAAGCTCGCTTATTTGATTACCTGCTCTGGTGATGAATGATCAGTCTGCTAGATGAAAGGAACATAAAACAACCTTGAAGCTCACATTTTTTTATAAACTGATTTATAAACACACACACACACACACACACACACACACACACACACACACACACACACACACACACACACACATATCTGACCTCCAGAAAGTGTAAACACCACCCACTGGATCACTTTATTTGCTTCTTCACGGTAAACACAGATTTGGTGATTTTCACCACATTAGAGGTCTCGACTTTTAGAGTGGAAACACTTGACTATAATTTCATCAGTCTTATTCCAGACCTTTAAATCACAGCCTACAGGTTTATTTAAAGGTCTGATGGTGTGTCCATTGACAGAAAACGAAGGATGCGCCAACTGGCCAAGCACTGGCATTGGCCAATATTCATCTTGTTGATTAATTTTGTCCTTTCAGCAAATCAAATCACATTTACAGAGGGTTGGTGTTTCTGTTGTCTGAGTTTTGAACCGGCCAAATGTTTCTTTTTACACTGAAGCTTCATGTACTGTAGGAGGAAGGAATCAATGGAAAGGAAAGCAAAATAAACAAGAACATATACTAGCACTGGCTGTTGACCAAATAGTTATTGTAAAAGTCAGTGCACATTTAGAAAAGACTGTGGAAGCAAAGAATTCAATGGCATCTAAATTACTGTAATCATTAAGGTTGTATAGCAGAGTTGCAGAACCTTAAACTTTCAGGCTGCATGACAAAAATAAGAGTATAAAAGAATGAGTTTATAGTTATTTATATTTCTTGGCGAAATGTGGAGGATGAGTTAAATGAACCGCGTTTCCATAAGTAACTACTCAGAACGGGTCGACTCGACTCGGCACGACTCGCCACGGTCATGCTGTGCTTCCATTGAAATTGAGGACCACCTCAGTGTGGGTGGAGTCGATATAGCAGTAGTGTCTTGTGGTGTGCAATACTGCAAGATTTGGTATTGATCCGATACCAAGTAAATACAGGGCCAGTATCGCTGATACTGATACCGATACCAATACTTTTTAATAATTATGAAGAATTTTCATGAAGTTTAAGTGTTTTGTGATTTTTTTTTTTTCCCTTTGGATCGTTAATTAGTTAAAAACCAGGATAGAATTGGGCAAAATTTATAGGTAAATAGAAAATACTTTATCAAAATAAAAGTTTTTGTTCTGAAACATTAGAACAGTAACAATACAATTTTCCACATACATTGTGATGTCTGGATTTTCTCAAAAATAAAGTGTACAAAATGATCACTGAAGAACAAATTAAAACTTTTTTTTCAGGTAGAGTGTTTAGAAAGTATAATGTTAGATTCAACTCATTGTGCGTGCAAGGCACACAACGAAATGATCGTTCCACATCACCGTTAGCCAATGTGGTGTAAGTGTCTTGACACAACACAGCGCAAGGACAGGGGCTTGAACCGGCAACCCTCCGGCTGCAAGGCAAACGCCTACCCACTGCGCCACTGCCACATATACATGTACAAGTATGTAATAAAAAATATCCCTTCATTTACTAATTTTCTGCTGTACAAAATTATCACGCTTCCGGCCCTGCCCCCTAATTCCGGCTCGCAATTTGTCAAAAATATAAGACAATCTGGTCCTTTAAGTTACTTTTTTGACATTTCACTAACTCCTCTTAATTGTAGGGGAAAGCGAAATGACGACACTCCCTGGCCAATCAGTGGCATGTTGTTCTTCCGCGTCACATTTTCGGATCTCCTCGGATTGCTTGGAACCACAGCTGAGGGAGTACTAAAATAGTACCTGGTACTAGGTACTAATAGAAACACCTTCAAACCGCGCCGAGTCGAGTCGACCCGCGCTGAGTAGATACTAATGGAAATGCGGCTATAGTCTCACAGCCACAGTCCCCGTGGTCGCCAGTCTCCAGTCTTGTGCTTGATAATGCTCTGTTTGGTATGAGCCACCACCCAACCCTCCACCTCTGAATGTGAAGGGTGGGGTGGTGAATTTTCAGCTGCCTCAGCATCACCACCCGGGGATTTGTAGCTCCCAATTATCTTTCCATTTTGTTAACACACTATGTGCCACCATAGCTTTATGTTCCTAAAGGGCTCTGATCATTTTACATGAGCTGGGAAATCAGGTTGTCCACTGATGCTTGTGTGGTGGTAATGTGTCTTTGAACCACTCATCAGTCTCAGCTTGCATCCAGAGTCAACCTGTTTTATGCTCAGTATATGCTGCACTGTTTCAAACATCAAATCCTGGCCTGGTTACAGGTTACAGGGGGCAGCTCATAGCATCAGTTGTATCCAAAGCACGATCATAAGATCAATACAGCAAACGTTGTTCACTGAGAGACAAAAAAAATCTACTTCATCTCATGAGCTGGATTTACTAAATAAAGGAAGCAAGAACAGTTTAATAATGAAGAATAGTTAGAATGTTGGATTACCTTTACAAGACACATTATTGTGGTTATTTCTAAGATGATGAGAGATTAGCAATTTGCAGAATTTTGTTGATACTGAGTTAAATTACTCATCAGTAGAAATATATTATTGCTTCTTTCTCTGTCATTTGGAATCACTAAGATTAGGATTTACGTGGCAAAGATGGTTCCCCAGTCAGAAAACACCAGTGACTCCCTTTAAGTTTAGTTTGCCAGTGTTTACACTGGGTCCAACGAGCAGCACAGACCACGGCAGAAAGCTCTCTGTGAGGCGAGGAAATCCCCTTGGTGTATTGTGGGTAATCTGCTGATGTGGAACCTGAGCTCCGAAGCACCCCGGTGCTCTACAACAGCGCCGAGTGACAGTGATGCTAAGCAGCTTTACCGCTGCTAGCGCCTCAGCTAACTGTCCTGCTCTGCCTCTGAGACGAATGCGTGTCAAAACAATTGCAGAGCAGACATTACAAGTGTTTCTGCTCTGATCCCTGATCAGATTTGTTTGACTTTTATTTATTTTTTGGATTCTGCCCTTTTTTTCATCCTTGGTGCTGCTTTTCTTTGGCTTTGCTGATGAGTGCAGAGAATTACCGGGCGAACACGCTGAATGTTTGAAACATGAGACAGAGCTGCGCCTCGAAATTGACTGGATGGTGGATTTGAGTGAAGCTCTGATGTCTCATTGATTTCACCTCTTAAATCCACTTTCAGCTGCGAAGGTGAGATGGAGGAGACGAACAGGAGGCAGATTAAAAAGTTTTTAAGCCGTTGTATTTTTCAGGCATGGATAGTGCAAATTAAAGCAGTCCAGTCTGAAACATGTAGCGGTTTGTGTTGTGTTTTGCACTGCTGCATCTATTGTGTTGTTTTAGTGTTTCATATCTCAGTAAATCCAGATAAAGCAGGCTGAGGAAAAGGGTTGAAGCTACAAAAGCACTGCTTAAATCTCATCACCAAACTACACATTAAGCCCAAACTAATTAGATCTCCTGAACGCCCCACACCCACGTTTCATAGGATAAATCTGGAGGTTTGTAAGGTATAAACAGGAAGAAGTGAAAGCATTACGACATGATTAATTATGATTATTCAACAGGAAACAATAACTTTTTATTTTAAACTCAGTTAATTAAATTTCTTGTTGCGTAGCACTTTGGCCGACATCTGTTTTGTTTTAATTGTGCCGCATAAATAAACTGATGAGACTTGATTTAACTCAATCATGCATGAAGGGATGCATGAAAGCACAGCTTTGTTTCAGGGAATTTTAATCCAAACCGAAGACAGTGGCCTATAGTGGGTCCAACATTTTTGGGACTACAGTTGGATAAATGTGATGTTCATACCAGTTAAAAATGGTGGTTTGTCTTTTGTCACACATGCCTTTATCTCTTCTCAGAAAGGAGATAAGACTTGAAGACTTCATGAGCAGCTGGGGCTCAGGAAGTAGAGCGGGTCATCCATGAAGGTTGATGGTGTGATCCCGGCTCTACATGTTAAAAATATTTCCCACCGAAGCAGTTCCAGTACACAAATTAAAACCAGTTCCTTGCATTTTCATCTCAAAAACGTTATTGTTCCAGTGCCAAAAACGAATGCCCCAATGATTCACAGATTCATCCAGCAGATTCTGTTTGCCATGATTTTCTTCCAGTTTAAATACCCAGAGGTTTTCTTACACAACACTGTATGTATGCTCAGTTCTCAGACTTCTCAAACTTGTAGGCTGGTTCTCACAAAGAGTCAGAACTGGCTCTGCACCAGCAAAAGCGCCATGTCAGTGGTACCAGGGTCTTTGGTCGTGATACTCAACCCATAATTACCCCTGAAGCACCCACACACTGATGGATGTGATTCTGTGCATGTGCACGGAGCCTCCTTTTAGCTTTTAGCTAGCTCTTTTCAGGGCTAAAAAAATAAAAGGATTCCATAGAATGTCCATTCCACCTTAGCCCAAGTGTAGAAATACACCAGGATATCCCACAGGATCGAGCTGAGGGGCAGTTTCATTGAGCTTTTACACAGGTGCGGTGCTTGATTAGAGCATTGGACTGCAGCTCTGGTCAGTTCAGTCATGGTGGAAGGCGGGATGAAGGATGGACAGCCAGAATGATGAGCTAAGCAGGAGATCAGGAATAGGGTCTCACACATATTATTTCGCATCCAAGATAAAATAGTTCATAGCACTGTGAGGGGGCAGGAACGCAGCGATCCGGGGCTGTAGCATTTCAGCTGATCTGTAGATCGGAAAATGAAAATCAGACTGAAGGATCATGTCAATAAATATACAGTTCAGCTTTGCCTTCTTGTGGCCTGCACAGCAGTGTAACAAATCAGTATTAAAAACAAATTAATTCAATTACATGCTTTGAAATATGATAATTCTGATATTATTTGATACTTAAATGCAGATTTAATGTATCTACGCAGACATAGCTGTGAATGGGGCCATATAATGGAGGTGTGTATGTGTGCTTGTGCATTTGTGTGTGTCGCAGAGGTTGCGGCAACCATCGATTGGTCAAGTCACGTATTGATCCATCTTCATCGATTGGCTGGTGTAAGTGCCTGTCAACCATCCTGTCACTACCACTCCTCACAAGAAAGATTGCTGTTGCATCCACTCCTTCTTGTCTTCCTGTGTGTGTGTGTGTGTGTGTGTATTACTTCTGTACTGTGCAGCACTTCTTCTCTTCTTTTCCTGATTCTTCTGTCCTCTTCTTACTTCTCCATCTCCTGTCCCCCTTTTCCTCTCTCCTCCATTTTCTCTCATTTCTGCTTCAGGCCATATCTAAATTGAGCTGGCCCCAGAGAACAGTCAATACTGCCTGATCCCTGCAGATGTGTGTTCTGTGTGTGTTGTTTTTTTTTTAAATTTAAAGTAAAAGATGGTTAGAGAAAAAGAGAAGAAAACAGAGGTGCAGATTGAGCGTGACGATTCAGTGCAGAACCTCACGTGGTGTGGCGTACGCGCATCCAGAGGCGCTGGAAGGATCTCGAGTTCGGTCCAGAAATCTTTTTGATTTTCATTTGATATCTGCACAATTTTTGAGTTATTAAGCATAAAATTAATATATATGATTTAATGGGCAGGTATTTATATAGCACTTTTTTAGTCTTATCATCCAGTCAGAGCACTTTCACTATCACCCGTTCACACATTAGTCTGTGCACTTAAAGAGCTTCATCCATCACACACACACACACACTGATGGAAACATTGGGGGTAATTTTGGGTTCAGTATTTTGCCCGTGGACACTTTGAGCTGGAGATCAAACCGCTGACCTTTCGACTAATGGATGACCTCGTAAGCCACTTCAAAGACTGATGTGAGCCACTGTGCTCTACCACAAGGTTCAATACACAGCTAAATATTACATTACATTCATTTAAGGTTCAGGCTACACCAATCCGACTTTTTCTTTCCCAAATACTTGCCCTTCACCGGGTATCCACTTCTGCTGATTCTTGATTAAGTGTGGCTTTCTGTATGCAGAATTTTTAATCTTGATTTCTTTTAACAGGATGAAACTAAATGCATTGAATTTTGCAGTGAAGCCGGCAGTAAAACTGTCATGTTGCCTGATATGTGGGCTAATAATGTCCCTAATAGTCCCCAGTGCTGATCAGATCTGATCACTGCTTTGTTAAATTATTTAAGAGATGCTTTTCAATGAATTCAGCCTCAATGGGAATACAATATCAGTGTCTAATTGTGTGTCACTTCTAACACACACACAAGAGTGTACAAGAAAAAGAGTTCATCTTTATATGGGCTGTTCTGCAGCAGTAGTCTGTTTTGTCCTTAAAATAATAATACATTTTTCTCTTTTTTTAAACCCTAACAGGAAGTGAAACATGCATTTGTTTTTGTATGAATACCCACACGTTACATTAACATGGTCAGAAATGGCCCATTTAAGCAGGAAATTGTGACAGTATTTTGCAGAATTTTGTCATTCTGTTATTATGTTTCAGACTGGTGATGAGCCTGAAGTGTTCGAGGTTATTCTGGTAACATCTTGGTCGAAAAACTCGGAGTTTATTAACAGTAATTTTGTGTTAGAATGATCATTGTTCTATTTAAGTATTTGATTGTGTTAAATGTAATTCGATACAAAAGCAGAAAATATAATAATGGAGAGCAGAGCAGATTTTTTTCTTCATATGTCGCTCTTTGATATATTCTTATTATCGGGATCATTATTAATTTTTTGCATGCATTATCTCAGTATGGCTGTAAAGTTCTTTCAGTTGAAAATGCATGTTCTGCTTGCCTGGACTCGTGCAGTGCGCGGAAACCGTTGATGATCTTACAGACAGCTGGATGCAACTAAACGCCAAAGCCCTCCAACATCATCTCCACGCACGGGCACGCAACAGACACACAAAGACCAAAACCTGTTCACGGTCGCACACAAAAGCACCATCAGTTGCTCCTGCTGAGCTGTTGATAATTACAAGTAAAACTCTGCAGTAAACACCCACCTACACACACACACACACACTCACACACACACACACACACACACACACACACACACACACACACACACACACATACAGTACACACACACACACACACACACACACGAGTTGAGGAGTTTTATTGCAGTTTGGAGCCGCTGGGCTTCTGTTCTCCTAAGCAGCATGCAGAGTTCACTAATAACTTTCAGCAGAGATGAAAAAAGAAAAAGCACGCAGAGGCTGATCGACAGATTAAACACATGCATTATAAACATGTATTAACTAATGAATGAGTTAGGGATTGAATGAGTAAATAATTGAATGAACCAATTAACAAGATCTGATGAATAATTAACAAATGAACTGGAGAGAGAGAAGTAAACAACAGGAAAATGAACACAGGTGACGGCGCAGACGCTTAACTGCATGGAACAATGAACTAATCAGATCCTCGAAACATTAGTGGGACAACATCAGACTTCCAACACCTTTCAATTCTCACACTGCTGAGCTGGAGTGTGCCGAAATGAGATGAAGCAGCTGGCAGCGAGCAAGCCGCTCCTCCACAGAGATCAACCCCATCGGTTTCTACAAGCTGTTAGAACAACCTGTAGTGATATTTTTAAGTTTAGTGACTTCTAGCTGCCACATGTAAAATGTCTTGTAACCTTTAAGGCACCCACTTCAGAGTCACAATGTGTGACAGAGATCTAATAAACTCTGAAGGACATCAAGTTTGATGCATCTGGACTGTACGATGATATTACCTGTTGTATTGGGGGCCTACATACACAGCTGCTATTCCATAATCATTTTTTTTTGCATGCTACGTCTACTTTGCATATTCCTGGTAACAGCTGGAGGACGCATCACACAAACAAGGCATTCTGCTGCCAACTTAGCTAAACTTTATTCTTGAGATCCCAAACATTTAGTTTTGCACCTTTTAAGTCATTTTACTATTAGAATCCCCCCGGACACGGTCAGCATGTATTCATATGAAGCATTCATGCTGGTTGCTTAGTAAAAGTATGTATGTTGCAGAAATGCACACAGTCACATTGTGAGGTGGTCATCACAGTCTTTGGCCACAAGATTGTTGCAACAGTTACATTAAAGTGCCATTTTTGAGCTATGAACAAGCAATGGACCACAATTATTTCATACTGTTCATCTAATGCCCAGAACTGTACACAGTACACCAGGCTTTAATTTTTTAAGTATTTGTATTTACAATTTATCAATCTTTTTATAATTTCAATAAAAATGCTCATTCCTCCTCATAAGTTTAAATGCAAAAGAAAAACCATAACAAGCAGAGAAGAAACCTAAACAGATGTCTGCAATCACAAAAGAGCATAATAAAAATATCCATGAAGTGGTCTACTTTGCAGTTAGCACCAAAGAAAATATCCTTCACCACTAATTATTGAATGTGCAACAAAACAGAGACAAGATGCCCTGCATCCACCGAGTGACCTCGTCAGGAATATGTGGGAGATTTCGTTGCTTTGTCCCTGAATTTGTTTTCAGCATGTTAGAATAAATGAAGATAGTTTTCTCAGTCAGCTTTATGAGGCACTCACCTAGAGAGGCTTTCAGTTAACAGCTGTGCCTTCTCAAGAGGTAATTTCTTGAATTTCTCTTCCTCTTAATGTGTTTGAGACCATCAGTTGTGTTGTGAAGAGGTAGAGTTGGTATACAGTGAATAGCCCCATTTGAGTAATGTTCTAATCCATATTATAGCAAGAACTACTCAACTAAGAAAAGCAAAACAACAGTCCATCATTACTTTAAGAAATGAAGGTCAGTCAATCTGAAAAATTTCAAGAACTTTGAGAGTTTTCTCAAGTGGAGTCACAAAGATCATCAAACCTTATGATGAAACTGGCTCCCATCAGGACCGCCCCAGGAAAGGAAGTCCAAGAGTTCCCTCTGTTGCTCAGGATCAGTTCATCAGAGTTACCAGAAACCACAAGTTAACAGCAGCCCAGATAAGAGCCCACCTACATGCTTCCCAGAGTTCAAGTAGCACACACATCTCAGCATCAACTGTTCGGAGAAGACTGCATGAATCTGGACTTTATGGTCAAATTGCTGCAAAGAAGCCACTTCTAAGGAAGAACAACAAGAGAAAAAGAATGTCTTGGGCTGAGGAACATAAGAAATGGACATCAGACCAGTGGAAATCTGTCCTTTGGTCTGATAAGTCCAAATCGGAGATTTCTGGTTCCAAACACCATGTCTTTGTAAGACGCAGAAAAGGTGAGCACATGGTTCCTACATGTGTAGTTCCCACCGTGAAGTTTGAAGGAGGAAGTGTGATGGTTTGGGGGTGCTTTGCTGGTGACACTGTTGGCGTTTTATTCAAAATCCAAGGCACACTTAACCAGCATGGATACCACAGCATTCTGCAGCAACATGCCGTCCTATCTGGTTTGTGCTTAGTGGTCTATGTAAGGGCTATTTGACCAAGAAAGAGGGTGATGGAGTGCTGCGTCAGATGACCTGGCCGCCACAATCACCTGATCTAAACCTAACTGAGATGGTTTGGGATGAGTTGGACCGCAGAGTGAAGACAAAGCAGCCAACAAGTTCTCAGCACCTCTGGGAACTCCTTCAAGACTGTTGGAAAACCATTTCAGATGAGGACCTTATGAAACTGATTGAGAGAATGACAAGAGTGCAAAGCTGTGATCAAAGCAAAAGGCGCCGACTTTGAAGAATCTCAAATCTAAAACATATTTTGATTTGTTTGACACGTTTAAGTTTCCTACATGATTCCTTATGTGCTCCTTCATAGTCTGGATGACTTCAGTATTAATTTACAATGTAGGGAAAAAAACATTGAATGAGGTGTGTCCGAACTTTTGCCTGGTGCTGTATCTGCATGGGGGAAACCATCAGGTGGTCCTCTCCAAGTCGAGGTCAGTTGAGCTGTTCTGCTGTACTGAGCTGAGTAACTGTCCGAGACCAAGAATGCTAACAAGTGCTGCTCAAAGTCATTAAATCAGTCATCCTCCTCATCAGCTCACTTCTGTTTAATGTGGACACCAACCATGAGTAGAGAAGAACCCACATGTGCACATATGTACTAAGTTTATGTGTCCAAACATACACAGTAACATGCATGAAAATTCACACTCAAACATGCACACAAAATGCAGACAAACAGACACACAACACTTAGCTCGACTGCAATGGTTACAGCATTTCAGCCTGAATTTGTTTCCTCCTTCTGGCTTTTGTCGAACAACTGCAATATGTTCCAGCTCAGCATGATGAAGTGCACAGAGAGGAGCCTGAACAGGCTTATACAGATCCTCACACACACACACACACACACACACACACACACACACACACACACACACACACACACACACACACACACACACACACACACACACACACACACACACCCAAGCCTTTTTTGGAGCACCCTAAGCAGGATTACTGTTAAATAACCTATTAAATTTCCAACTTTTGTATGGCTCCCCAAAGTGTATTTTTCATACTTCCCAATTTTTTTTTTTGCTCTCAAAGTCCAAAATTCTGTATAGGTGACCTAAAATGTGTCATTGTGAACCTATTCAGCAATTGCAACGTTTATTTAGCTCTTCTAAATTGTTCTAAATTATGCACAATCCTATCATTTATTATTGAGTATGAAACGTGATGGTGATTCTCTCTATATTTGGTTTATAACTCTCAAGTAGAGCCACACAAATGTACTGTAGGCCTTCTGATTTAAAATGGAGAGCACTGAGACCTGTGAGACAGGTGTGTAGGAGAGTTATACTCCCACATACCACCAGCAGAACATTTTTAAAGGCTTCACCCTGTGATGCAGTTCAGGTTTCTTTCGAAACATGTTCAACATTTTTACTTTTCTGGGCTCAAATTTTGAAAATAAAATGTGGAGCCCAAAGCGACTGAACATACTATATTTGCACATTATGTACAGCATGCAAACACATACAGATGCACATACAAAATACATAAAAAAATGGAGAGACAGCTCTAAACATTTAAGTGATTGAATAAACAAACACAAAGCACAGAGGGTGAAAGTACGGGGAGGAATCGGGTATATTTTCCTCGTTTGAGGTGATCAATAATGACAGCTGAGAAGTACCCAGAATGCAGATGGATCATTGTGGCCTCGCGGGTCGACCGTTCATCAGCTCAAATCGAGCGTGATGAAATATATCGCTGTTCTAGCTGAGTGAAACATCGCCTCACATTACATTACATTTAGCTGACCGGCTTTTAAGTGGCTCGCTCGAGCGTGAAGACTTTGTCAAACACAAGTTAACACCCACACAAGGATGTTGAAACAAATGCAGCAGACTCCCGGTTGTTTTGTTACTCGTTAAACATTAGGTACTTAGTAGGTGCTCCCTTGTTTTTAGGGGTAAGCAGAAAAAAGCTTCACATCTCCATAGAGAGAGGATTTCAGGGGTCACAGGGCACACAAACCAGAAAGTACATTGGAAAAGGTCTGTAGGACTGTAAGAACTGTCTTTCCAGTAAGAGCTAGGACTATAAAGAACTATGAGTATTTTTTTTAAGTAATGTTTTGTGGATTTTTCAAAGGACGGTTTAGAATCAATAATATTTATGAATGGGATGTGTGAAATTAAAAATAATTATTTAAAGGTCTGAAAATTCAAGTTAGGATCTTCTTTAAACTATGAAATTTCATTTGAAAGTGTAACTGTTAATATGAGGCTTTTATCAAATCCACCTATTGGCTGTTTGTAAACCAGAATGATTACCATCTGTACTGATAGCCTGATACAGAACTAAACCTTACTTTAAACCTCGTTCTGTAGCTGCTGTACTAGCAGAGGATCACATTCCTCAGCCTCCCGGTAAGGTGCTGGAAAGGAGAGTTCATCCTTTAATTGAACCTGAACAATGCGGTTTTGGTCCTGATTGCAAAACGCTGGACGAGCTCTTTATCCTGTCAAGGATATTTGAGTGTGCGTGGGAGTTTGCCCATCCAGTCTTCATGTGTTTTGTGGACTTGGAGAAGGCATTCGACCGCGTCCCTTGGGTTTTCTGTGGGAGCATGGCTGTGGGAGCATGGGGTGTCTGGCCCGTTGTACAGGGCCATTCAGATCCTGTACAACCGCAGCGACAGCTTGGTTCTTATTGCCGGCAATAAGTTGGGCTCGTTTCCTGTGGGTGTTGGACTAGGCCAGGGCTGCCGTTTGTCACTAATTCTGTTCATAATTTTTATGGACAGAATTTCTAGGTGCAGCCAAGCGGAAGGCTTCCACCTTGGTGGCCTCAGAATCTCATCTCTGCTTTTTGCGGATGATGTGGTCCTGTTGGCTTCATCAGGATTTTGGCCTCCAGCTCGCAGGGGAACGGTTTGTAGCTGAGTGTGAAGCGGCAGGTATGAGAAATGGCACCTCTAAGTCTGAGGCCATGGTCCTCAGATGGTAAAGGGTGTAGTGCCTACCCCGGGTCAGTGACGAGTTGCCCCAGGTGGAGGAGTTTGAGGCTGCGTCTGTAGTGATGTGGATGCTGTGACGGTCCATCATGGTGAAAAGGGACCTGAGTGTAAAAAAAAAGCTGTCAATTTCACCTATGGTCACAAGCTTTGGGTAGTGACCAAAGAATGAGATGGCGGAAACAAGCGGTGGAAATGAGCTTCCTATGAATTTTGGCTGGCCTCTCCTTTAGAGATAGGGTGAAGAGTGCAGTCATCTGAGAGGGACTCAGAGCAGAGCCGCTGCTCCGCCACATCAAAAGGAGCCAGTTTAGGTGATTTAGGTTAGGATGCCTCCAGGGCACCTCTTGAATGAGGTATTCCAGGCATGTCCTACTGGGATGAGGCCCTGGGGCAGACCCAAGACATGGTGCAGAGATTGTATCTCTTGGCTTGCTTGGAAATGTCTTGGTGTTCTCCCAGGTAAGCTGGCCCTGTGACAAGGCACCCTATCATTGGAAGAAAATAGATGGATGGATGAAAGTGCAAGACAATCATCTACAATCTCACGTGATTTCTGTGTAAATAAAGAAGAAAGAGTACCCCAAAGAGGTGATAAAGAGGAAATGTGCATTCATTCAGTGCATTTAGGTGGCAATGTGTGTATTATAATTTTTAAACATCCCAATCCAGTTAATTACAACTAGAGTTTATCATTTTTCCATAATGAGCATATTTGTCTTCAACATACAATAGCTAACTATGTATGTAATTTATCTGAGACCATCGTGAGGATTCATGAGGTAGTGAGTCTGGCTACAATTGATTCATGGTTTTTAAAATATTTTGGTGCCCATGTGATTTTAATTTTGGTGTCAAAGAGCATTTTGAATGACTGGAGGACATGCCACAAAAATTACTATGCAGCTGAGTTATTCAGATCTAAACACAATGAGAGAAGGTACTGCTCATGTTAGTTAGCTGCCATCATCATTTGGACTGTCAAAATCCAACGTGCAAAAGATTTTATGTTGAAATACACTTATTTGATTCATAGGCGAGCCAGTTCCTCTCTCATTTTTGTAGAGACTTTGGTATCAAGAATTGTGGGATTTCATTGGGATTCTGATATCTTTACATCCCAAGCTATTACACAGTGTACTGCCTACAGCTGCTGTCATCTGCATCAGCAATGGAGAAAATGATTATATCTGAATTGTTTTTTATAACAAAAAAGAGAGAGCTAGAGAGATTTGTTTTTATTGGAGCTCAACAAATTTGTGTATTCTACCAGATGCAAAATGAAATGAGTTGTATGGTGATCGTTTTGTATTGGGTATATATTTGTAGGTTTCAGGTATCCAGTTTAAACTAAAACACAAATAAATAAAAACTACACCATTTGGACTGGAAAAATATAGACCAAGTTAGAGTGAGGGTCAAGATTTGAGGCCTGAGCTTTTACTCTACATCCACATTGAGGTGCTTTCAGATGCTGATCATTTTCAGTCAGAGGCAGACGGTTCTGGACTGTTTGGCAGGCAGATAGGAGAACTGGCTCATTCTGTCTCTGGCACATGGCTGTCCGCCTCCACTTTGATCCATTCAGAAGCTCTGAGATCATGAATCACGCTCTAACCACAGAGCTGACCAGCAAACAGCACTTTTACCTTGATGTATGAGGCAGTTTTTGCCCATAGAGAAGGTTGGGCAGGTACACAAGCTTTGGCAAAGCACACAGTTTGTGCACAAAAGGCAATATGTTAAAAACTGATTGCTGGTCATCACATTGTGAAACAGTTGTTTTTTTTTCTCGTGGGTTTTGATGACAGGGCTACATATCAAGCTTTTTTTGGTCAGTTTTATCTTGGGGAAAAATATTTTCACATTCCAAAAGTTAAATTAAATGCATTAAAAAAGGAGCATGGATATGTAAGCCAACACGTTTGTATACCAATGTACAAATTGTTAATTATATCAGAAATATGTCATCCCTGCAGGAATATTTAGGGATGAAAACACGAGATACAGATTAGCATTTCTTTTTACAGTGCATTGCTGTGCTCTGCACAATTACTTTAGTAATGTTTTCATGCAACACTAATCCCACCCAGAACTGCATCGTCATTTAATCCCATTTGGTCCGACATGGTGATTACCTCAATTACTGAAGTCCATCTGGATTATAAGATGGAGGGAAAAAAGAGATTCCTGTGTGTAGCATAAATCAGATCAGATGAGTGCTGATATGATTTAACGTGAATGTTCTCAACGCAGTGCAAGGATTCATATATAAACAGATAATGGCAGGCATCGTTTTCTCTAGATTAAATGCGCCTTGCAACACTGAAATTAAAAAAATAAATCTGTCTGATCAACTTGAAAAAGTTGATCTTTATTAAGAAAAAATACTTTTTTGTATTTGGAAAACAGAAATTTGCATGTAAAAACTACTTATAGTTAAGCAGATCTAACAATCAAAAATGGCCACTTTGAAGCACGTGTTTTTAAGGGGAACTTACTTAACTTTTCAATTTTCACACTGCTTTAAGATCTAGTGATGTAGGCCCTTTTGGGGCCCTGGGGTGCCTGCATTGCAGGGGGGTGGGGTGGGGGATGGGGCCGCGGTGGGGTGGTTGGGGGGGACTGGGCACTGCATTTCCATGCCCAGGCCAGTATGTCCTGTCGCCTGTTTGTGTCTATTGTTGAGTGAATGGGCATCTAGGAGGAGCGGGCCGCCCTCGGCGGTGGGGGCGAGGGCGCCAACCTCGGGTGCTGCAGTGCTCCGGGATGCTGTCACCGCGGCCCCGGGCTCACCTCCCCCTGCCCTGTGCTGGGGGGTGGGAGGTTGGGGTGCCTATTGAGCCAGCGGACAGCTGGCTCTCTTCTTCCAGGATTTATCCTGGTCATATGCCCCCCCCCCTCCCCCTCCCCCTCCCCATACACAAACACACACACACACACACACACAGAATACACATCACTCACAGATGTAGGATGGAGAGGCCACGTGGAGAGCTGCACCCCCACTTGCCTCTCCGTTTTAATTGCACTTTAGTCATTATAACTCACAACACATACACACTTACAACCTGATACACATAGGACCTTTGGGGCAGGCATGTTACTCAGAGGTTGATGAGGTGGGCCGCTGAGGTGGCCCCACTCGGATCCTCGTCACTGTCTGGCCCCAAATTTTATTTGCACTTTAGACATGGAGGGTTTTGGGGGGGCAGTGTGGGCAAGCACTGACGACCAACAGTTGGCGCTTGTGGCATAACTGTCCCCTCAATTTTAACTGCACCCTATACACCTCATTCACTCACGAACATTAACACATAGACCTACAAGTTGGGGAGGAGGAGGGGTGGATGGGTCATCTTACACCCCGATTTCTTGCGTCTCGCCCGGGGTAGGGGTCGGGTGGTTCCTTGGGGACCGGGCTGGTGGCGTCCTGGGGTCGCTGTTGGCCCTGGGGTGGTTTCCACTTGCCCCGCCTTCAGAGGGTGGGTAGCTTTGGATGAATGTGTGTCTTTGTGTATTTGTCACCGTCTCCGTGAGTATGGGTGGGTGAGTGAATGTGTATGTATGGCATATCTGTGTGTGGGTAAGTATGTATGGGCATGTATGAGTATCTGTGTATAAATGTGTACACGGGTGTCTGGGTGTGTTTGTATGTATGGCTGGACCTGGGTCTGGGCCTTGTGCCTTGCCTCCTGGCCGCTCCTTGCTGGTTGCCTCCTCCCCCCTACCCCCCTGGGATGGGGTTGCCTCGGGGTTCCTGGGTGGGGCTGGATGTTCTGGCGTGGGTGCTGGCCTGCCCCCCTTGGGGGTGCGGTGCGGGGCTGCGTTGGCTTCTTCGGCGTGGGGGGGGGCTCTGTGGAGGGTCGGGCGGTCCTTGGGTGCCGTGGGCCCGGGGGCCCTGCCGCCGGCCAGTGCAGGGGGCTGGCCGCTGGGGGGGGGCTGGCTTCTCATCGCCTTGGGTTCCCTGGAGCCCTCGCTCCTCGACTGGGGGGGCTCCGTCTGAGACCACCCTCTCCCGTCTGCTGGGGTAGGTGTGCGGTTGTCTTTGGACTGAGTGGCCGGGGGTCTTCCTGGCTCTTGGTGGGCTGCTGGTTGCCTGGGCTTCCGGGGGCTTTCCATACCTGCCTCTGGCTTCTGATGGGTGGAGCTGCAGCGTTTTGCCCTCATTGGTAAGTACGTTCCATGACACAGACACAAACATGACACAGACACAAACGCCCACTCAATCACAACTCAACAAAATTGTTGGTGTGCGTAACATGCTTTGTTAGTTTTGTTTTTCACACACAAATTTATTTTTGCAAGTATTGATAGTATTTTTTTATATGTTAAAGTGATGAACTATCTGATTAATAGACTTGTGCTCTTTCCCCTTTTTTTTTTGCTCCCTTTCTCTCTCCCTTTTTCTTCTCTTTATTTTCCTCTTATTCAGCCTGTCAGCTCTGGCTGTTACATAGTATGTGGAAAAATAATTCAGATAAATAAAATAAAGGGTTAAAACATCAACAAGAAGAGCCTATTGAGAACCTATAGAGCTCATCTTGAAATAGAAAATATGTTTGGCACAACAACGCATTCAGATCACAGTTCTGCTTGCAAGATCTACCAGACATGACAGGCTTAAAAAAAAAAAAAAAGATCTAGTGATGTAGGTCGCTGTAGGTTATAGAACTGAGCTTCTCTTTGCTAAGATAAGCAGTGTTTTCTTCCACTATTTTTCGAATGCATAAAGCGAGACGTTGATGACTCGATTCTGTGCTGATGCAGTGACCGTCATTACACTAACGACCCACCTTACTCATGGGTTCACATGCAAATCTAATGTAAAGGCAAATAAAACACAACCTCAGCGACACTAACAGCAGCATCATGACAGCGCACCCACAACAGACAACAAATCCAGGAAATCCAGGACCAGCCTTTATATGTGGATTAATGAATATCTACAGCTGGATCATATTGTTGATGATTTGGCAAAATTTTGTAAAGCTGATGCTGGATTGGTTATCACAGCACTATAACCATAAAATCAAACCTGCATGAGCATGCTTTTTTTAAAAAAATTTTATTGTAAACAATAAATGATGAACTTCATTTCAACAATGGAAAGTCTGATTGTCAGGAGGAAATATTAATGCGTGCCACGAAAGGTGACAAATGTGTCTTTTTTAGTTGTTTTAGTTGTAACAATGTTTGTCCACTGCACATGTGATCTTAACAAGTAACGGCACACAAAGGAACAAAAAGTGAAACAACAAAGATTCAAAACGAGCATGTTGGATTTTTCTGCTGACATATTAATTAATGGGAGACGGATAAATTGATGTTCTCGGTCCTTTTAATGCAAGTGGGAAGAAGACAGAATTGATTTAAAACAATAACTGATTACACTGCACTGAAAATATTATTCAGACAGTTTCTGAGGGTGTGGGGGGGGTCGCTTCCTTGGAGCTAGTGTCAGTTAATGTAACTGTATTTCAGGTAAAGGAAGGTCATTGGATGTTTCTGCTGTTTGTGTCATAGCTCAGATCTTGTGGTGTCTTTTCAAACATTCATATAGATTATTTACATAAAGATTTGTGAATGGGGCCCATTATGATTCATGTGGGGTATATTCACGTAATGATACAAGCTGGATTTTGTATTGTTACACTTGCATCTGTTCAGGTTTTTATTTTCTTCGGGAATTGAAACGTTTTTAAAATGAAAGCAATCCTGCAAGATTATGGATCACATTAATTTTTACCTTCAGCAGAAATCTAACCTTTAATTGTGGATGATGATGGAAGGATCTGCTCAGCACAGCTTCCAAACTTCACTTTTTTTGTGCTTTAAATAACAGTTATGTGGAGAATCAAAGTTCATCATTCAGAAGCAGATTAAATTGAGAAAAAAATGTAAGTTACTGGGCAGGATCACTGACCGGAGGTGATAATAGCATTCCATCCACATTACATCGTTCTATAAATTCACGGGTTGTAATTTTAAAAAGGGAACTGAGTGCATGGCGGAGACAGAAAGAGAGAGGACTAATAAAAGTTTAATGGAGGGAGGAGAGAGAAAGTCAGACAGAAAGACAGAAAGAGAGATGGATAAGCTGATCGCCCAACATGACAGCCTCATCAGACAGCGATGTGTGTGAGGTAGAGGAAGGTAGAGAGAGAGGGGAAATTGTTCTGTCTGGATCTTAGCTGTTGCATCATTATCCTGCAAAGCTGTGTGCTGCTGTCTCCTCTCTCTCTCTGGTCTCATCTGCTCTGCTGTCCAGCCAACTAATAGAACAGTCCATGCAAATAGCTTGGGTTAATAGAGCAAGGGACAGCAGAAAGGAGAGGGGGTGGAGGAGAGTTAACACCTCAAATCATCTCATCATCAGGTGTGTTACATTGTTGCTGCTGCTGCTGCTTTCACATCAGATTAGATTTATTTTAAAACTAGGCTGCAGCATGCATTAAAAAAAGAAAAAACTCTTCTCAAACTAAAAATACCATCTTTATATTACTGAGGGTTGTCACAGGTGTACCGTATGAAGCAGTTTGTGTGAGATTACAGACAAAAAATATGGACGCAAAAATAATATGCAGATTTTCCAAGCACCCACTTTTAGCCATGTTACTTGGCCTTAGGGGTGGTAGTGGATGGACTGCCATGACATTTCATACAAACATTTATGGTCCATGTATACATAAACATGGTGGTCCTCTGAATTCTGTTTTAGCATCAGCAAGTTCATGGATTGGTATCAAATTCTGATTCTACACCAAATTCAACCTTACCATGGAAGGCAGCTGGAATCTCACTACAGCTGAGTCATGGTTGGTTTGGACATCTACAGATATGTTTCTGGAGATGGTTTATCAACGGCTAATTTTCAGTTCCTGCTGCTTTTTCCTCACAAACACAGGAGGAAGTGTCTAATGACATGCTAACTACAGAGCTAGCTATGCTGGCTGCTTGCTAGCTTTTAGTGCTCTTGAGCTGATATGTTTAATTTAGACAGTGATTAACATTTTATAAACAGATGAGACGAGGAATCCGGTCATGTTTGTGTTTTATGAAAGTGCCTGACCTTTTCCTGTTTCACAGGATTATGTCCCAGAAGGTTCTGTACAAAATAAATAAATAAAAATAAATAAATAAATCTCACATATCAGATGCCATCAGCTGGTTGACATTTTTCATGCAGACTGAAATGTCAACTAGTTTGCCATGGCATATGGTAGAAATCCAGATGTTTTACTTGATAAATTGTGTTGATGCTTGATACTCCTACATACATTTTTTATTGAAATATTTTAGCAACTGCTGGGTGAAATATGATGCAGACAGTTTCCATGCTCCTCGTTGTTTTAAAAAAAAAAAAAGAAAAGAAAAATCAAAATTTGTGTTTTAGTCTAGCATGTTAAAGGCCTAGGGCAGCACTGCTGCCTTCCATTTAGAATGCCATCTGGAAGGCCTGGGTTCGATTCCACCTTGGCCCACGCCTCTCCCTCTCTCTCTCTGTGTGGAGTTTGCATGTTCGCCCCGTGTCTGTGTGGGTTTTCTCCGGGTACTCCGGTTTCCTCCCACAGTCCAAAGACATGCAGTTAGTGGGGTTAGGTTAATTGGTGATTCTAAATTGCCCATAGGTGTGAATGGTTGTCTGTCTCTCTGTGTTGGCCCTGCTGGCGACCTGTTCAGGGTGTACCCTGCCTCTCGCCCTGTGTCAGCTGGGGTAGGCTCCAGCCCCCCCCGCAACCCTGAACAGGATAAGCAGAAGTGAATGGATGGATGGATGGATGGATGGATGTTAAAGGCCTAAAATCTTCTCTTATACTTTGGTTATGACTTTATACCTGAAAAACTGTCATCATCATCAGCTCCTGTTGTAGTTTGTGTTTATTAATAAGAAATGCTAGCATGCTAACACATTGACCAAAGATACTGAGATATTGAACTTGGTAACCACTATGCTTACTAGCTTTAAGATCAAAGCATTAGGCTTACATGCAGCTTTAAAAAACTGCTGGCATAGCGGAAGGCTGTTAGTCTTGTTTACATGCTTTATATTCATATTTTCATGAGTATATTTGGGGTGGGGTTGTGGAGTGAGTTATATCAAGCTGTGTATAAACCAAGCACCTAAGCATGCAGACTGCTTCTACTAACATCAGTGAAAGAATGGGTCGCTCTCAGGAGCTCAGTGAAGTCCAGCGTGGTACCGTGATAGGATGATACCTGTGCAACAAGTCCACTCGTGAAATTTCCTCACTACTAAATATTCCATAGTCAGCTGTTAGTGGGATTATAACAAAGTGGAAGTGATTGAGAACAACAGCAACTCAGCCATGAAGTGGTAGGCCACGTAAAATCACAGAGTGGGGTCAGAGGATGCTGAGGGTCATAGTGCACAGAGGTCAGCAACTTTCTGCAGAGTCAATCACTACAGACCTCCAACCTTCATGTGGCCTTCAGATCAGCTCAAGAACAGTGTGTAGAGAGCTTCATGGAATGGGTTTCCATGGCCGAGCAGCTGCATCCAAGCCTTACATCACCAAGCTCAGTGCAAAGTGTTGATGCAGTGGTGTAAAGCCGCCACTGGACTCTAGAGCTGTGGAGACGTGTTCTCTGGAGGGATGAATCACACTAAAGTTTGTGGAGGGGGGTTATGGTGTGGGGGTGTTTTTCAGGAGTTGGGCTCGGCCCCTTAGTTCTAGTGAAAGGAACTCTTAATGCTTCAGCATACCAAGACATTTGGGACAATTTCATGCTCCCAACTCTGTGGGAACAGTTTGGGGATGGCCCCTTCCTGTTCCAACATGACTGCACACCAGTGCACAAAAGCAGCTCCATAAAGACATGGATGAGTGAGTTTGGTGTGGAAGAACTTGTCTGGCCTGCACAGTCCTGACCTCAGCCTGATAGAACACCTTTGGGATAAATTAGAGGGGAGACTGTGAGCCAGGCCTTCTCTCCAACATCAGTGTCTGACCTCACAGATGTGCTTCTGGAAGAATGGTCAAAACGGTCATCTATACTTTTGTCTCCTTTAGACTCCAGATTACAGGACACTATATTTTGATTTTAAAGAATACAAAGGATACCAGATGTTGCTTGTTTCACTCATGATGTTGCAATTTTGTCAAACAAAATCAGCACGTGACTAACATATGCTAAAAACTATTTAAAAAATAGATTCTGCATCTTAGACTTCCAAGATATAACCTGAGATTCAGATGGATAACATGCACTTTCTATAAAAATATGATTAAAATTAAAGTAGGCTTCTAAATAAATAGTACATATTTATTACATTGTCAATGCACAGAGCTACAAATGACCTGGTGCCAAAAAAGTGTTAAAATTGAATGAAATGGGAAATGAGACAGAGAGAGCTTGTAGTTAAGCAGAAAAACATACTGGGTCACGTTCTGCTGGCAGAGAAAACAGCTTCTCATCTTACCACGACATGCTGTCACACCCCTAATATAGATCCAACACACACACACACACACACACACACACACACACACGACAGCATGATGCATCCTAAAAATAGACATCAGCCTGGTGGAGTCAGACAGCCATGGACTGTACTGGACTGTGGGTCCATGTAGGACACTGGCAGACTGAGTGACAGCTGCACAGAGGATTTAGCAGGTGTTTGGTGTAGCATTTTAAAGATTAATTTATTTCTGTCAAATCAGGCCTGACATGTTCATGACTAAGACCGCTGTAAAGCCTTACCATATACATTTCCAGTGAATGCTTGGTGATATACTGCAGTGAATACACAAGCACAGACGGCGTCATCATCACAACACTGAGAATCATTTTGTTTTCATATGACATAACATCAATACAACAAATGCTTGTCTAACTTTTAATTGCACTGAAGGATCTTTGTTAGAAGACCTCAGAAGCTCATAATTAATCTCTAGTTGTGTGTGTATATATATGCATATAGTTTTTTGCTATTTGGCAAATAAACCCTGGTTATGGACTTTGACCTTCAAACTGCACATCAGTACAGGACAGGAAGCCTCTGAGGCTGTGAAGAGGGGTCACGGGCTGTGGTGACAGTAGTTGACACTGCATTGATCTGCCCCACGCTAACAGAGGCTTCAACCTCTGAAGGATGAGGGCTGCAGATCACTAATTCCCTCTAATCAAGTTCTCCACTGTAATAAACTGTCTGTGAGTGTGGTAGACAGACAGACAGAGAGTTCAACAGAGATGGAAATTACTGGAGTAGAATGTAACTGTGTGGCAGTTCTATACATTGCAGTATATACATAGTAAAATGTAATGGTTAGCTCTCCTCATGCATTGTTTGTAGTCGATCGAGTAGTTTTCAGTTTCTTTCTCAGTCCACAGGGAAGTCGATAATGTGAGTCAAAGCTGAGCATCTATACAGAACAGTCTGGACTACTTTTCATGCAGCGTCTTACCCAGCCATGCTCCAAAAATCTTTAGAGGTCACTTTTAGAAATCTGTACATAAATAATAAGAATAATAAAGATGTCATGCTATCTATATTTGCAGTAGATGTTCTTCGAGGTATCACATTTATTTATAAAAAAAAGATGTGCTTTACAGATTTCACTGTCAGAAGGTGCACAAAATGTCAAAATGTAACAGCTTAACTTACAGACATATATATATAAAACTGACCTTTGGCTATTTGGCTTAACAGAGACAGAATGTCTGTTGCTCACATACTAAGTATCAGGATTATACAGTTTTTCTATTATTTGAGTGGATGCCTCATGTCTTTGCACCTTTTATTATTGACTTCTGTCAAGGTTCATTTTTATTTGATAGCTTGTGTGAACTTCTGTTCCTTATTAGTGCCTCTCACCACACAGCAGGTTTTAAGCATTTATCAGTTTTTCCTAGCAGATGGAATTGACTGACCAACTTCACACAATACAAAGTCAGTGGAGAGCCAGAGTCAGTCACACAGGCCTACAGATGGTCGGTGACCCCCATGGTAAAATGTGTATTCCCCTAACTGTTGGTAAATAATTGCTGGAGGTTGCTGGGTGAAATTGATCACATAGAGGATGCTGCACCAAAAATGTCCTTGTGACTGCTACGGTCACCAGCAGATTGCTGTGGTTGCCTGTAGTTTGTATCAAAGATGCCAACTGGTCTGCAAACACTAAGTACTGGATGAGCAGCGGCAAAAATGTGTGACAGAAACTGGAAACCAACATGTAGGGGAACGGTTTCCATTTCCGGTTTGTGTCACACTCTTCAGCTTCACTAGCGCTTCATGAGTAGTTGGCATGTGTTTGCAGACAAGTCGGCGTCTTTCGGGAAAAATACAGGCGACTGCAGCAATCTGCTAGTTACCAAATCAGTCGCAAAGAGGTTTTCAGTGCAACACTGTATACCTCTTTGTGAACAATTTCACCTGTTGACTGCCAGCAACCACACACAACTAGTTGCCAACTGTTCAGGGAATATGTTTTGATGTTTGTTTGTTTTCTAGCTACTAGTGTTTACCAGGGTGTCACTGAGCAGTCTCCATCAGTCTCCAGGTCCATGAGACTGTAGCTGTAACTGTTGATTTCTCCATCAATCACTCGCAGCCACTTGAGGAATACTCATTTTTCCTAAGTTACCTGTGGTTGTCAGGTGGTTGCCAACTGGTTGTAAACCCGCCTCTAGGCCTGTGTGATCGGGGCCTTAACTGACAGAGTTTTGACTACAGAAATAAAAAAAGACCTTTACTACTTTAAAAAAAAAAAGGTTATTGTATTCGCAGTTTGTGGGTTTTTGTGCCCACTGCAATCAGCTGCTTTTCCTTTTGGTCATTATGCTCCACACTAAAGTCCTTTTGTAGTGGAATCTAAACTAATGGGGAAAATAAATCTCCACTAACTGCTTTCAGTGTGTCTTACCTAATAATGTTTTGAAATCAGTTCTCTGCTGTGATTTGATTAGACAGAGTGACTGCATTTGTCGTTTATGCAGCAATAAGAATTTCCATTTTTTGTAGGCATACTTGGATAATTAGATCAGCTGGAGGTTCAATGACCTGTGTTAGATCTGCTCTCGCTCACTATTCGAGAGGGTTTTGGTTACAGCCCCACTAAACTTTTTCTGCTATAGTATGTAGATCCCTTCTTCTGACTGCCATGAAGCATATTGACTCACTTCTTGCTACTTTGTGCCTTCAGACTGGAGCACGGAGTTTCCTTAAAAATGTAGATGATGAGAAGTCAAGCGAAGCAGACCCCCACGTGGCTGTCAGAGCGGCGGAAATGGGACTTTCCATGTTAACAGCGCTCACTTACTTTATCCGACTCAGCCTCTGAAGCCGGTCCAGGAAATGAGGAGCAGGTCTCTGATTGTTCGCTTTGATTCCGAGCAACATTTGCTTTTCATCCTCGCTGCACTCTCATTCCCTTTTATTGTTTTTCTCCCAGATTCAGCCCTTTACTTTTCATTTTGTATTCTCTCTTTCACTCTGAATCTGTTTGTGAATACATCAAGGGATGTAAATGAAGAGAGCTGCTGTTGACTGCTGGGCAGATGGCCTGATAAGCAAAGTGATTTGTGAAGCTCAGATATGAGGCGGTTTGAGACTGGAAAACTGAACAGTATTTTTTTTTGCTTTATCTAAAACTCATTTTTATTGCTGCCGTCCTTCCTTCCGCAGTTGTGTTTAAGGTCACATGCGGCAACACTTTGGGGCACGACAAACCAACTCATGTGGACCTTGAAATATTCTAAATGTAAATGCCCATCCAAAGCTCCACTCTACTGTACTTCTTGAATAAATAACCTTCTCGAGTGAGAGTGACTCTGAATGCCTCTGCTGTAATGTGTGCAAGTTATTTTAAAGAAAATGGTCCCGTCAGCACACATGCATCAGTGACTGCTGAATAAAAAAACTTAATACTCCTCAGGATGTCCTTTACTGCTATTATGGGTAGTTTGGTGCTGCAGACCAGTTACAGTGCTGGACACCCTCAGTCCCCTCAGTGTGGGGTCAGGACTTCAACACAAATGTTTTACTGATGCACGTATTAGTTTTCTTACACACTGCCATACTTTTTAGTCTGTGCCCAGTTTGAAGAGCCTTTGAGCATACTGATATTTCATTACAATCCTGAATGCTGCACACTCAGAGGCACCGTGTGTCTCTGTCTACATATATGAATGATTTCAGTTTTCATACCAGCACTAGAGTAGATCATCTTTAATTCAGGACAGGTGGTGCACGGTAAAATGCACAAAAGAAACGGTGCGAGGAAATAAATTGAAATCACCGGAAAACTTAATAATATTAAAAAACTGAAATATCTTTTGTATCTGAGTGTCTTTGTGCTGTATTCAAAGGTGACCCAGTGGTACAGCGAGGGTTGCTGGATCTATTGTAATGTGGCAGCAGAGTTCGTTTAATCCCCGTCCCAGTGCAGCATAATCCAAATGGAGTGCTGAATAGTCCTGAAGCTAATAGCCTCCCAGGAGCTTCTCCGTTGGCTCTGCCTGCAGATTAATACAAGGTCTATTCCAAAATGTTTCCAGTCCGTGATTCTGCATCTGTGTGTGCAAGTATGAGTGAAATTTTCTTTTGGCCGGCTCAGCTATATCTCTCACTGTTTTCTTATATTTTCAACCCTGGATTAACCAGACAACTAGACCAAGAACAGCTCTGCTGTTCTTGAACAGCAGACATTAGTAAAACAAAACCAAGCGGAGACTTTGTAGAGTTCTCTCTCTGTCTGCTGTCAGTGTGACAGTCAGAGCCGTTAACTGTTATGACATTATTTAAAATAAGCATCCAATTAACAATGTGTGCTTTATATGTTGTACACTAGTTATGACAACCAGCATCATAACATCACAGCAACACTTAAATCACAGAGTACACGAGTACTATAGTACATGGCTAAGAGTAATCTGAAATGGAAGTTCTTTTGATTAATTAGTTACATAGTATTTATTTTTGGTGTGGACTATGTAATATGTATACCTTTGTTTGTTTGTTTGAGTATGCATCATTTAGGGTTCAGACTTCAGGGGCTTTGGGCCAAGACAGGCCTGATTCACCTCTCCAGACATTCAGACGAGACCTCGTGGACCTTGGTTTGTCACAGTGAAGTTGTTTCTGTCTCTTAAACCTCCTAAAGTGCTGTCATGATAATATTAAGCATGTTTCCTATTAGGAATTTAAAATCTAGATGACAAGAATTGTAATTATGCCAGTATTTTCACTACAGCCAAGGAGAGAAAGTCTGTAAGGAGACGAAAATTAATGAGAGGACTTTGAAATGTCGACTGCTAAACAACCAGCTGCTGTAGCAGTGTGTTGTTTGGCTGAGATGGAGGAACGAGATGGGTTCAGTGACTGAATTCCTCCATCTAGCAGCGCTGCAATTACTTCGGGGGCAGGTCATAGTGACTGTGTTACTGCTGCCTGCTGATGATGACAGCCTCATGGAAAAGTTTTATTTCAAAGCTGAAGTTCGTCATTACTGCTGAAGCAGCTGAGAACGGCGCTGGTTCTCTGTGAGTTTATAGACATTATTGTCAAAAGCTGCATTTCATCATAAGTAAATGGACTGGTACTTACATACTGCAGTACTTTTCTACTCTCGCTGAGCACTCAAAGCACAGCACATTCATACAGCATTTTATTTTATGTCTCTAAGCACTTTCTAACTATCACAAACACACTCCAACGAATGCATCAGGGACAATTTGGGGGTTCAATATCTTGCCCAAGGTACACTTCCGGCACTTCCTTGAATTTGAAGTTCCAGGTTCAAACTTGTCGGCTGACTGGGTCCTTCCTGCGTGGAGTTCGAATGTTCTGTGTGTGGGGAACAAGATTTCTCCAGTAGTCCAAAGAAATGCATGTTAGATTTATTTGTGATTCTAAACTGACTGCAGGTGTGACTGTAAGTGTGTGTGTGATTATATCTCTCTGTCTTAGCCCTGTGATGGGCTGACAACCTGTACAGGGTGTACCTGACCTTTTATCCTAAATCAGCTGAATCCAGCCACCCCGTGAGTGTAGGTTGGATAAGGAGTTAAGAGGATGGATGGATGGATGGAACGTAAGTCCTGGAGCAGCTAACAGGGTCAGCATGCAAATGTTGCAGCCCTTGAAGCTAACCTTAGATTGTATACTACTGTTAAAATCTCACCTCCAGCTGTCACTGATGAGTAGACAGTCTCTGTTGACTGCACCCTTTCAGTCACTTTCTATTCCACACGTGTTTAGCCTCCTGCTGTGGTTTCTCCTCAGAGTATTGCTAACCTTACTAAAAGATTTAAGTTGTGTACTGTGTGCATATTTGAGACACAAAAGAAGAAAATATGTGAAGTTTCTCTGCGTGTGCCTGATGCAACCTGATTTCTAAACTGGTTAGGATGAGTCTGAGCTCATCATTAATTTCACATTCTCACTGAACTGTAACGTTGTAACATTAAGAAGTGAGCTCCAACATGCCTCGTCTTTGAAGAAAACTTTGCTATATGGTGCAGAAACTGTGTTGGTTTGATAGAGTGCATAATGTTTAGTGTTGCTGATGCTGTTGTTTTAAAACTGCATTACTGAGGCAGCACAGAGCGCCTATAACCCCATGTGAAAATACAGTCTGCATTCTCGCACCAACCTGCACAACACAAAAATCAAACAACCATCAAATTCACACTAGCTGCACGTCCTCCCACCTGGAAGTAAGAGATGGATTTTCCAGCCACAAGAGACTAAATCCATCCATGAATTAAACATTTTGTTCTGCAGTTCTCTCAGTTTCAACAACACTTTGCTCCCACAGCACAGTCATCCTGACTCCCACCTCTACATCCAACTGGGTACTCAGAGAACACTCGTTTCACTTGTTTAAGTGACATAGCTGGCCTCCGTCTAACTCGGACTAGTTAGTTTTTCCTAGTTAGGAGACAGTTTAAGACTTAGGAAGGCCATGTTTCATTTAATGTATGCATTCAGATGACTCCTTTTTATTCCTAATATTATAACTGAAACCTCCTGAGATAAAATGAAAGAAAAGTACACGTGCCACTTACTTTATGTAGTTGTATTTAGTGCATCCTGTGAGTAACTCACAGGTGGCAGATGGATGAGGACTGTTGCTAATCTCTCTGGGAAGTTTTAAAATAGAACAAAATAGAAAATAATCTTCAGTGAGTGGCACTGTGTTTGATTTGGAGTGCCTTGCTCAAGGACACTTTTAGTTCTCATTTAATGGAGCTGCCTTCACCTCTTTGCACTTTTTCTCTCGCACACACACACGATCTATGTCCCTTTCCCTCCCAACTCCTCTTCTCCTTTCTTTTTTTTTTCTGTCACAGCAGCGCTCCCGTAATCCCTGACCCACCCCTCGCCTTTCATCCGGTCGTCTAATCTGTTGTTCTAACCGTTCTGCTTCCACTCTTTTCCTCGCCTGACCCTCCTTTTCTCCACTCTTTGCCTGTTTCTTTGGCCCTTTCTTGCTTAGCCAACTGCTTTCTCAAACCAAGTCCTCATTATCCTTCCTCCCTTGTGTACTCTCTCCAGTGATTCATGATTCCTTCTTTCCCTCATCTTCCTCTCACCTCTTCTTTGCTAATTCTTTTCTTCCATCAACACTCCCTCTCTTCTTTCCTGCTTTGATATGAAATTGGTTTCTAAGTGATTTATGAACGATGAGAGGCTAATAAAGAGTTTATGCTGTAACTCTTCATTACTTTACTATTAACTGCCTTCTTCTGTTCTGTGTGTAACTTATGAAGGGGTGTGTGTGTGTGTGTGTGTGTGTGTGTGTGTGTGTGTGTGTGTGTGTGTGTGTGTGTGTGTGTGTGTGTGTGTGAGAGAGAGAGAGACTGAGCACCATTTGAATAACATCATAAAATGAATTGAGGCTCGATGGATGTCATTAAATCTGTTGTCCCGAGACTTCATTACTTAATTTTTTTGTGTTGCTTCACTCTCGGGCACAAAAAGCGTGTCAGAGATTTTTGAAGCTTTTTAAGAAGACATTACAAAACAAAACGGGGGACACACCAGCTCCCACATACACTCACCTGGAGCTGAAAACAGGAAAAACAAGCAGCCCACGCAAGTACAAATGACCCTTGTCTCCTGCCAGCATATTGAATTCTGCAGATTCCAAACTGCTGTGAAAGTGGAATAGATTGAGCAGAATTTCTGCTTATACCATTTTTTTTAAGTGATTTTAAATGACTAAATCTGCACTCAAACAAAATCTCCATTGTCTATCCTTTTCCTTTCCTCTGTTAGACTAAGCAGAGGGTTTATATTTCCTGTTGAGCCATTTATGCTGTAAGTTATGAGCATTTTGCCACTAACGACAGCCAAATGGCCGACACGGCTGCCGTCAAACTCTAAATGTGTAAATCGAAACTCTGTGCTTGGCTCGGTTCAATCAATATCTCGTCCTCAGGACAGGAAGATACTATTTCTCTGCTTGATGTGTATTATTACGTGTATGTTTGTGTGTATATGGGGGGGGGGGGGGGCGTCTCGTTATGCCCCATGCTAAGGGGCATGCCAAATGCTGCAGGGATGAATACAATGTAGACGTGTCATTTATTCTGCTGTGGGAATCGATTACCGTTACAAGTTTTGCTTCTGCTACAGGCAGACAGAGAACAGTGAGAGGGTGGGAGGTGAGCAGAGGGGAGTGCAGACAGTACGCTCATGTGCAGTATATAAAGTATAGTATATTTCAAGTGGAAAACTCTTCTGTTAGACACTATATTGCCAAAAGCATTCACTTGCCTATCTAAATCATTGAATTCAGGTGTTCCAATCACTTCCATGGCCACAGGTGTATAAACCAAGCACCTTGGTGTGCAGACTGCTTCTACAAACATCTGTGAAAGAATGGGTCGCTCTCAGGAGCTCAGTGAAGTCCAGCGTGGTATCGTGATAGGATGATACCTGTGCAACAAGCACAACCGAGGAGCTGCAGCCAAGCCTTACATCACCAAGTGCAATGCAAAGCATCAGATGCAGTGGTGTAAAGCACGCTGTCACTGGACTCTAGAGCCGTGGAGGCGCTTTTTCTGGAGTGACGAATCATGCTTCTCCATCTAGCAATCTGATGGACCAGTCTGGATTTAGTGGTTGCTATGAGAACAGTGCTTATCTGACCAAGACATTTTTGGACAATTTCATGTTCCCAACTTCATGGGACCCGTTTAGGGATGGTCCCTTGGATGAACGAGTTTGGTATACACGTGATATGCGTGTGAAGGCAGACGAGCAAATACTTTTGCAATGTAATGTATGTTATGTTAGGAATGGATTTATTGTTGATTAGTTTCTTTTTGTGTTCATTATATTTCTGCGAAGCAGAGCGGCGAGCTGCGATCTTCCCTCTGGGAGCCGTTAAGCTGAAGTTGATGTTATTGTATGTTGTGCTCTTGAATGGTTGCATAATGGTTATGATTTTATGTTTCTCTTCACTTCTTTTTTTTGTCTTTCACTGGTGTAACAATGTGTTGGGATGGTATACATAAGACATGATTTATAACTAATATAATGTCTGTACTGCAAATGTTTTTATAGTTCAGATGGCCTAAAATCAATACTTTTGGCCCTGACTGTAGAAGGTGAGAGTGGCATCAGTCACTAAGCATTCTGTCATCTTTTGGACAGCATCCATCCAACAGTTCATTCTTCTTTTTTAACCATTTACTTAGTTCACAGTCCCAGCTGGGCTGGAGCCTGTCCCAGTTGGGTGAGAGGTGGGGTACAGCCGGGGCCAGTCACCAGTCCATCGTAGGGCTTCTTTTGAATCCCACGTGGGACAAATATTTTATTCTTATTAATATATAATTTTTTGGGACACTTTTTGTTATGGTTTGAGTAACAATATGTTTACCACACGTTTAAAATCTCCATTTTATTTGTGTGTCCAATAAATGAATTAAATTAAATTAAATGTAAGCACTAAATATTATTCCACCTGAAACACAATGTGCAAAAAGTGTCACAAAAATGGACGATTCATCGTCCACATACACAAACGAGTAGATCAGTATTAGGATATTGTGCTGGTTTTGATGCAGCCAGTAAACATGCCAGACCACAGCAGCAGACGCACACCTGGAAGTTTGATTGAGCAATAAAAAAGCATTTCAACCAATAACTGAAACAAGTCAGTTGTGTGTCAAGCAGCTGTGTGTGGAGTAACCTGTTATTGGAACATCAATAATGAAACATCATTTTTGCTTTAGTGTTTTGGTAGCTCCACAACTCTCATGTTTACACTTTATTCTCTTAGCAGACGTTTGGAAAATCATTTCTGATTTGTGGATTATCCTCAGATTGTAGGTTATTCCCAGCACCTAACTACCATCCACTCTGGGCACACCCACTAATGCACATAATTCAACAACAGTGCATCACAAACTCATACGCCCTGGCTCTAGCACAACAGATACAGCATGGCCTACCAAAGCCTAAAGTGCAGAACATAACACAGCATGGACTGGCACCAAAACACACGGTTTCATAGGTAAATAAACCGTAAACACATCCGTCTTTGATGTTTTTCTGCCTCACAGCTTTTCCTCAGTCTTTGGTTTCCAGGAGGAATTAGGTCACCCGGTGAACCGCGAGGACCTGCGGCTGTATCCAAAAATCAATTCACCAAAAATGGGACCAAACTGCTTGTGAACAGTTCGCCAAATAAATGATTTTACCGAGGGTTAGTGTGGAAAACTCAGTGATAAAATGAGAGAGGCTCTGCTATTGTGATGCGTGACTCTGTCGAATAGTATTTCATTGAATTCAAAGCCAGTGAGTAGCAGGAGCGCTCCATGACAAAGGTTGAGATGCACTTATGTCAAAGATTGTCTGCATTTTGTGCAGACTACAGCCAGGCGGCTCAGGCTGGCGGTTCTGCTTCGTCACCTGATCATTCAATTATTTCTTCACAATAAATCATCTGCACATGGAGTTCTTTCTGCTCCTTTAGTGATTTCTAAGAACTGCTGTGGTTGTTTGTGTTTTCAGGGCCATGCAAATATGCAGTAGCCTTAATCTGTAAATGAAAAATTCTTCACAGATTGTGGTCTAAATTTCACATCATCATATACAGTGAGCCTCGTGTGAATCTGTATCTCTGCATCTGTGTAGTTCTTTTTACACCCCCCCCCCCCCCCCCCCCCCGGGTCAAAAATGATTGAGGCTGCGGTGTAAATTATTAATAAGAACTGGGAAGGCTCATCTGTAGCTTCACAGCATGGCGAGTCATTACGTTTCATTTGCAAGTGAAGCTAATCGTCATTTGGATTGTAAATTTGGGTAAAATACTTTTTGTTTAGAGACAGTAAGAAAACAACTGCAATGACTGCATCACGGCCTGTTCATTGTTATCTTTGAAATGCACAAGAAAGTCATCCTGTGCTACATTTTGACAAATAGTTTGCAGTTTGGATGATCCAAAAGGAGCAGAGTAGTCAGGACGGGCAGTTTTTTTTTTTTATAGATTGCACTGACCACAGCATGCACTCCACCCACTGGGGATGCCAGACCAAATGTCTATACAGTATCTCTGCATTTCTGTCTGACCACAGAGCAGCAGCTCCACCCTGACATGAAGCCAAGTCAGAATATACAGTCCATGTCTTAAGGTTGTGTTTTTAAGTCCCAAGAGATGCAACAGTTTCATTACAAGACAGACTAAAGCAGGACTGCAGTATCATCAATAACAATCCCAGATGAACATAAGGACAGAAGAAAGTTTTGTCTGCTGGAATCAGAAACAATGACACAAACTTCCTGTGAAAGTGACTTTAACACGGTTCTTTAGTCCCGAACAGAAGGTAGTGTGTCTCATTTAATTAGGCCTTGTAGGTGTTTCCTTCCTTTTGCCCAGGGTCCTTTATGAGAAAAGCCAGTTTTACTTACATCTGTGAAAGCCTTGGGAATATTAAGGAGCAGCTACCTAGCAGACCGAGTCTGATGCATGTAGGCTGTTTCATTAAACAGCAGCAAACTTTCCTGCTGCTCGCTTTATGCAAATATGTCTCAGTCTCCCTGAGACCAGTAGGTGTACACAGATTTTCTTGTACATCATTAACTCTGACTGACACAACAGCCTCGTGAAGAAAGAAGTTAGGATGGATGTTTCATTGATAGATCACAGGTAGTGCTGTGGTAGACTGTTGCTTACTAAAATAACAGTATGTAATTCTGTCTACCTCTCTCAAACCTGAAGTATTAACCTTTCATGATATTAGATATTGAACTTGAGTTTGGGACTGAAGTTTTGAGATTCAAAGTATCGTATAAAAGCATGAAGCCTGCCCTCACCAGAGAAACACCCGCTCCAGACCACGAATCCAGTTCTTGATCTTGGAAATGTTAGTTTGACCAAAGAGTCCCAACTCAAAGTCAGGAGCTGCTCAGTCATCTTGACCTGTTTACAAAATTTAAGTTGACATAAACGAGGAGTTTCTCAAAGTTTCCTTATGTTTTTAAGAACCTGGAACGATGGACGCTGAAAAAAATGAGGAATTTTGGCCCACTCAGTATGTTGTTTCGCTTCACTGAGCTTCACTGAGCTCTTCAGTTACGCACAGCTTATTTCAATCAGGTCGAGCTTTGGACTTTGGGTAATTGCAGCCTTAATTCTTTTTATTTCGTTATCCGTCCTGTGGTCGATTTGCTGATGTCCTCACTTTCCCCCGCTGCGTGACCCGGTTTTGGACAGACAGCTAGTCTACTTTGGTATACAGTTCATGGTTCATGGTGTCAAAACCTGCAAAGCAAGCTCAAACCACCAGTGTGCTATGAGGTGTTTGTGCTGATATGCTGTTTGGTTTTTTTGTGCATTCTGGCCAAACATCTCCACTTTAATCTCGTCTGTCCAGAGGACATTGTTCCAGAAGTCTTTTGGTTTGTTCAGATACAACTTTGCAAACCTGCATCAGACTGCCATGCTCTTTTTTTAGAGAGAAGAGGCTTTCTCTTGGCAACCTGTAACACTGAGCAATGCACGGTCAACCTTGGTGTGGATTTGCTGTGACGTCCACTCCAGGGGAAACTGGCAATTGGCATAAATGTTTCCCACTTGTGAATAATCTTTCTCACTGTAGAATCGTGCGCTCGTCGCATTGTCGGCATTCATGGGCTTACTGCAACAACTCGAGTGAAATTACCATAATAACCACATGTTGGCTGTGAAGTGCAATTTCTCAGCTCTCAGAAACCATTTAGGTTTTTCTGATAGGACAAACTGTCGCCTAATACGGCCATATTTACAGTAATACAGTAATGCAAAGTGCACTGATCATTGGGGCAGCAGCGTGAGCAGAGAAGCCCAGCCACCCCCACCAGCTCATCCAAGGGGACCCCAAGGCGTTCCCAGGCCAGTGGAGAGATATAATCTCTCCTGGGTGTTGCTGGGTCTGCTCCTGGTAGGACATGCCCGGAACACCTCACCCAAGAGGCGCCCAGGAGGCATCCTAGTCAGATGCCCAAACCACCTCAACTCGCTCCTTTCCATGTGGAGGAGCAGCGGCTCTACTCTGAGCCCCTCCCGAATGGCTGCAGGGGCTCAAAGCAGAGCTGCTGCTCCTCCACATGGAAAAAAAACCTACAACATATACTGCTTTATTATTTGTCTCACAAAATTTACAACAATGCACTCTATTAAGCAGACTGAAAACTAACAACTAAGACCACAAACTTAAGAAATTGACTGAGGCCATAAATCGAGTTAAAAGTCACTTTCTGATATTTTCTGCAGTCGTACTTCTTTTTGTGCAGCTTTTGCAGGTTTATACAATGTAGATATGCACATGACATTTTTAGTCTAGCTATTGTCATAGCCTTGGTGTTGCCGGTGTCGGCGGCATCTGTTAAACAAAAACTTTAACGTTGGCCATAACTCGAGACTTTGACCTAAAGATCAAGGTCAGAGGTCAGATTTTCTGAAAATCTTGTGAATGCAGTAACTCAAGAACAATCTCACCTCATAGATGCATACTGTTCAAGCTAGACCCATCAACCTTCACACATTTGTTCACTGACTTTACTATAACAGCACTTTGACCCCCCCCACCCCACTGCTTCCCCGTTACCAATCCAAACCGGCCGATGGTTGGCACCCACTCAGCAGTCATAACTGGCTTTTTAATTATATTAGTTGCAGCTTTTTTAAAGCCTCTTTTAGTTGGGCATAACTACAATATTATTACCTGTAATTTGCATTAATTATGATTATATGAAAATAATCATAATTCATCTGACATGCTTAATACTTATTAATAATTTGATACCTGCATTGTACTGACAGCACTGCACTTCACATTTCATAGTCAAAATGTTACTTGCACAGATAAACACACACACATTTAAAAACACAAGATAATGTTCTTACTGCCAACAGTGATGGCACTACTCCAACAGTAAGACTAACGGCTACTTACAGTATCCTTGTATGGGTTAATACACAGGTTAAAAAAGGGACATTGTATGAGGAAGTCGTTAGCAATGCTAATTAGGCGAATCAGGAGGAAATGAAAGTCGGTGCTGCTGCTGTGAAGCTGAATCTGTGATCTTTAGCCCACAGTGAGCCGAGGAGATAGGAGATAATTTAAATGTTCAGAGCCCCGAGGCTTCAGAAGCTGGCTTCATGTCATGTTAGGGGAGGCAAGAGTGGAAATGTGATCTCTTTGAATGTGCGTGTGTGTGTGTGTGTGTGTGTGTGTGTGTGTGTGTGTGTGTGTGTGTGTGTGTGTGTGTGTGTGTGTGTGTGTGTGTCAGAGGGATACTGTACTCACCCTTTCTGAGTCATAGACAGCCAATTATAAAAACCCAACGGCCACCTCTCCCTCCCTCTCGCTAGCTGCCTCACTCATTTCCTACCTCTCTCAGCTTTCCTGTCTCGTTCTCCATCTCTCTCTTATCTTTCTCACTTGCTCTGTTTTTATCTGTTTCCCCCACATGCCCACCCCTCTCTCTCACAATATAAAAACCCTGCACCTCATTAATAAATCCCAGTTGAGGTAAAAATAGTAGAGGAAGAGCTGGGAAAGAAGAAGAGGGGAAAGAAAAAAAAAAGAAGGTAAAAGAAGTAGAAGGTAAAGAAATAGAGGTCGATGAAAACGGAGGAGAGAGGTGAAGAGTTGAGAAAAGATGAAAGGATGGAAAGGAGTGAAGGAGGCAGCCGTGGCAAGGAGAGGAGACATTAAGGAGAAATAGAAGAGGGGGCAGATTAAATTAGATTAGTTTTGACTCTATTCATGTCTAAATGGAAATTAAATTTTCATGACAGGAGGTACATTATAACAATATTTCACCCCGGTTCAGCAACATTTGCTGTTTCCTCTTGTTCCTTTCTGCTCCTGTTAATTGCATCAGTTTTAGTCTCTTTGCTGCGCGCTGAAATAAACAGCCTGGTGTCTTGTTTTACCCTGAGCAAACGACTCACCACGTTAGTGTGAATATTAGGAAGAATATCTCTTCTGCTCTGCACAGTGCACGTTTTCTATATGTGAGGGGAATGCGCCAGGCTCTGATTTAGCAGCTGTTTAGGTGCAGGTTTGTCTGCAGGGTCAAAGTGCGACTCTCACATCACTGCTGCAATGTTAAAATTAAAGATAAAATATAGCATTTCAGCAGCTATGTTCAAGCCAGAGCAGGCATGTAATGCCTTGTATTATTATTAAAATCAGTGTAGTTATTCCAGCTGGCTCCGTCGACTTTCCTCCTCCTCTGTGTGGCAAAAAGGGTTGTTTAAAATGTTTCATATCATGTGATATATTTATTTTTCATGTGTATATTTTCGCCGTCTTCCCTGTTCACCAAATCAGAGATTCACACTGCAAGTAAATAATCCCTCTTAATAGTGTTACCTCCGTATGCCTCTCACTTCATCAGATTAATTCAGTCGCTGTTGGCTGCTGTATCTGTGTAGTTGTCAACCACCCGTCTGATTTATATCAGTGTGTGTTTGTGTAGCAAAAAAGTCCTGTACACTATTATCAAGCATATAATGTGGATATGAGGAGGCCTGAGGATGCTCTCACTTTTTAACATCTTCAGGGTGATTTTCAAGCTACCGTATTTTTCAGACTATACGTCGCTCCGGAGTATAGGTCACACCAGCCAAAAAATGCATAATAAAGAAGAAAAAAACATATATAGGTCGCACTGGACTATAAGTCGCACTTTTTTTTTTTGGGGGGGGGGTTGATAGAATCCGAGACCCAGATTCCATCTTGAACGGCAATTTAAAATAATAATGGATTAAAGAACAGGACGAACACGGTTACGCCTACGTTATGCTAACGTAACACATTCAGCTACATGACGCACAACGAACACGTGTTCGGTATGTTAACGTAACATTAAGTTATTCAGATAACCATAGCATAAAGAACATACTAACGAGTTAACCAAACCATCAATCCATTGAATTCTTCATCCTCGGTGTCACTTCTAAACAATTCTGTACACTCCGTAGACGAAGCGCCGCTTCCTCTTCTGTGTCGCGTTAGTCAGACTCATCGTCAGCTGCAGTTCCAATTATTCCAGCCTTTCTGAATCCCAACAGGATGGTTTGGTTGTCACTGAAGCCCATGTTTTCTTGATCCATCCAATGACTTCCAGGAAAGTTGGGTGGCGCATTCTCCCAGTTGCCGTTAAGCTGTGCTCTCCGTCCATCATCCACTGCGCCCACAGGTTACGCAAGACTGCCTTTAAGCTGCAGTTCACGGAGATGTCAAGTGGCTGGAGTATTTTGGTTCATGTGTTATAAATGTCACATATACGTCGCTCCGGAGTATAGGTCGCACCCCCAGCCAAACTATGAAAAAAAGTGCGACTTATACTCCGGAAAATACAGTAAATAAAATACAGATGGGAGTTTTGGGCTGATCGTAAAATGAAAAAAGATAAAGTGGAACAATGATGGCTCCTGTAAATGCCATAGACTGCTAATCTTAAGGCTTAACAGTATCCAGATGGTTGCTCTAAAGTTCAGAATTTTAACATTCGAGTCAATCAATTGACTCCCTTTTGAAGACAACCTCAAGTGGCCGTTAGAGGAACTGCAGTTCATTTTTCAGCCCTGAGCTGCTGCTCAGCGCATTCATATAGAGCGGTGCAGAAAACAATGGGCAGGATTTTCAGGTTCCACCTGTGTGTCCTTCCTTGAAAAGAGGTGCTGCACAAGACTTTAAACATCACTTTGTGGCAGATGATTGTTTTGAAAAGTGAAAATGAAAAAAGTACCCAGCAGGAGTACCCAGAGAGAGCCCACGCAAACACAGGAAAAAGGCCTTAAACATGTGGAGACTTTAATGAACACTTTTGACTCATGACTCCAAAATGATCCATATTTTTGAACAAAACTTCTAAAAATCCAGTTATTGAAAGGCTGAAGAGTGTTTATTGTGTGTGTGTGTGTGTGTGTGTGTGTGTGTGTGTGTGTGAGAGAGAGAGAGAGAGAGAGAGAGAGAGAGAGAGAGAGAGAAAGAGAGAGTATGTTGATGTTATTTAACTTGATGAAGAGGTGTGTGTCCAGGCTGTATTGCCTTGGACAGCTGTGCTGCTGGAAGCAATACAGTCGTCACGCACCATCTGCCGTGCACACATGCCCACACAAACGCATACATGCGCGCACACACGCACCAGCATGGTGTGATTTAAACAAACAGGCACATCCACCACCTGGTGTGGCTCTCAGCTACCCACTGCTGTCTCTCTTGGTTTACCTCTCTCTCTCTCACGCACTCCTCTATGCAAGCAGTGTCAGTCGTTCTCTTGTTTTGTTCGCAGACACAGGCTGATTTTAGTGTGTTGAGCCTGTCAAGAGAAGAGTGTGTTTTAATTGGCCTGTATACTTCTATAACGGCTGCTCCTAAACACCAATATAGCTCCCTGGAGGCACTGACAGGTGCTGCAGTGTTTATTGTGTGTGTGTGTGTGTGTGTGTGTGTTGCATGTGTTAAGGGGGTGGTTGCATAGTTGTACCTCAGCTTGTGTGTGTGTGTGTGTGTGTGTGTGTGTGTGTGTGTGTGTGTGTGTGTGTGTGTGTGTGTGTGTGTGTGTGTGATGTGTCATAAACAATAGAGAGCTTAAACTCAGATAGATGACACGGAGATGCACTAATAGGTCCACAGAGAGTGCAGCTTCCTTTTGTGAGTGTGTGTATGTGTGCGTCTGTGTGTGTTTTATATCTAATGAGCATTCCCCTTAACAACAAAACATCCATTTCTACTGAATCTGCAGACTGACTGACTAATGAACTGATTCACCGAGCGCCTCACTGACCGATTTAATGGCTGCCTTGCTCACAGAATAGTTGCTGCTATTCTTTGCTAAAATAATGGCTAAAAAAATGAATTGCATTTAAATCACCTGGTCTCAGGACATTTACTTCATGCTTCATTGGACTTTTGGGTGCTCACTGTCCTGCCCCAGAAATTGCTTTCTGGCTCCATTTGCCAAACAACCTTTGCATTTCATGCATCTCAGGTGATGTGGTGAAGGACTGCAGCTGTTAACTGGTACAGGCTAAAAAAGTGTTCTGATATGTTTGTTAGCCAATTAAACAGCAACAGTGTGTTTACATAATTGAACACAGAGCACATCTTAGAAACGTAATTTTGTTCTGTATGATTTATTTATTAATTTTTTGGGCGATCTGGGACGGTGCCAGACCAGAGTGGTGGTCTCCATCTTTAAGAAGGAGGACCAGAGGGTGTGCTCCAACTATCGGGGGGGGGATCACAGTCCTCAGCCTCCCCGGGAAGGTCTATGCCAGGGTGCTGAAAAGGAGGCTCCATTCCTTAGTCAAACCTCAGATTCAAGAGGAACAATGTAGTTTTCGTCCTGGTCGTGCAACCAGCTCTTCATCCTCTTGAGGATATTCGAGGGTGCACGGGAGTTTGCCCATTCGGGTGTCTGGCCTGTTGTTGCGGGCTATTCAGTTCTTGTACAGCTGCAGTGAGAGCTTGGTCAGACTCGTTTCCTGTGGGGGTTGGACTTCACCAGGGCTGCCCTTTGTCACCGATTCTGTTTATAATTTTTATGGACAGAATTTCTAGGTGTAGTTAAGTGGTGGAAGGCTTCTGCCTTGGTGGTCTCAGAATCTCATCTCTGATTTTTGTGGATGATGTGGTCCTGTTGGCTTCATCAGGTGGTGACCTCCAGCTCGCAGCGGAGCGGTTCTTAGCCGGGTGTGAAGCAGCTGATGTGAGAATTAGCACCTCTAAGTCTGAGGCCATGGTCCTCAGCCACAAAAGGGTGGAGTGCCCACTCCGGCTCAGGAACAAGTTGCTCCTCAGGGACAAGTGGAGAAGTTTAAGTTTAAGTATATTCTTGTTCACAAGTGAGGGGGGAAGAATTTGACAGACAGTTGCACCGGCCTGTGGTAAAGAGGGAGCTGAGCGTGAAAGTGAAGCTGTCAATTTACCGGTCTATCTACGTCCCTACTCTCACCGTTTGTCACGAGCTTTGGGTAGTGACCAAAAGAACGAGTTTGCAGCAGAAATGAGCTTCCTCCAAAGTGTGGCTGGCCTCTCCCTTAAAAATGAGGAATGCAGTTATTTAGGGTACAGCTGCTGCTCCTCCACATTAAAAGGAGGCAGTTAAGGTGGTTTGGGCATCTGACTAGGATGCTTCCTGGGCGCCTCTTGGGTGAGGTGTTCCAGGCATGTCCTACTGGGAGGAGGCCCCAGGGCAGACCCAGGACACGCTGGAGAGATTATATCTCTTGGCTGGCCTGGGAACGCCTCAGTTTCCCCTGGATGAGCTGGAGGAGGTGGCTGGGGAGAGGGAGGTCTGGGTTTCTCTGTTTAGGCTTCTGATCCCATGACCTGGTCCTGGATAAGCGGAAGAAAATGGATGATTTTTTTTTGGGGGGGGGGGGGGGGGGGGGGGGGGGGTGTAGTTTGACCATCACAGTAAATGTTAGTAGGTGGCAATGGAGTATCCTAGCATAGGAGTCAAGATGCTGAGCACCGCATTAAAGCTTTCTGCCAAATCCTGTTTCAGTCCTCCTTGTGTTGGTAAACAGGTCTGACTTTTAGAGACATGGACGCTGGGGATTTGGGGGTGTACTGGCAGATAATTTGAGCTGCAGGATGGAGTCTCTGTGTCATTTTTTTTCTACCTAATGTAAAATGATTCGAAGGCTAGGAACTTCCAAATTTGCTCCATTTACAATTTTGTTACTTTTTTATTCAATACAAGTGATCTATAAATATGAGATGTTCTCTTTGGGCACTCCAGCTAAATTGGAGACCTGGACTGGCAGCCTGTCCAGGCTGTACTCTTCCCCTCACCCTGTGATAGCTGACATAGGCTCCAACCACCTGGAGCCCTTGAATTGGATAAGTAGTTCAGAAAATGAATGGATGGATGTTTTTCACTCTCCTGTCTATTTTGTGTGAGTTCAGCACCATTGTAGAGCAACTACCCCGCTATAAGATTCTACTTCAGCTGACATTACTCCCACATTTTAATGTCATCGCTCATCATATATGATGCTAAGCCCTCAGATCAGTCAGAAAAGAAAAAAAAGTGCCCTCTTTATTATTCAGTTATAAAGCGTCTCTCCCGCCGGGCTGCTGACAGCACTGTCAGCCAAACACTGTCATAGTGAACAGCAGTAGGGGGGTTAGTACTAGTATTGTTTAAAAGTAGTTGATTCAATGAAAACAACACAAAGTGCAGTGTGAACATATTTTAATGGGTAGCTTGCAGTATAAATTTTCTCTTATAAATCAAACATACTTTTTCCTTTCACCCCAACCTAAAAGCCAAAACAGCTCTGAACCCTCAGGGCATGGAAACTCATGTGAGAGTTGTCTAGTCCTGTGGACTTCAGCACTTCAGCAGATATTGTTCAGATCCACTGGATGTATTGCCAGACCCAGGGTGTCTGTGGATACGGCTTGTTCGGCTGCCTCTTCAACATTTTTTGCCAAGAAACAGGGTATGCTGGGAGGCCAATGCCCTCAGGGAGTGCTAAGCAAAGGGCAGGTATTCCAGGTATGCAGCAGTGTTTTGGTTAGTAATGTTAAATGGACTGGTTCTTATATAGTGCTTCTCTACTTTGCTTGAGCTCTCAAAGTGCTTTTTACAAAATGCCCCATTCACCCATTCATACACACTTTCTTCTATGCCTAAGTGCTTTCCATCCAACATTCACACACCTTCACATTGATGAACACATCAGAGAGCAACTTGAGGTTCAGTATTTTGCCCGAGGATACTTTGAGCTGCAGGCTGGAGCAGCCAGGAATCACACTACCAACCTTCTAATTAGTAGGTGACCTGCTCTACCTCCTGGGCTTTCCCAGCCCATTATTACCCTGCCCCGGGAGTGAGAACGGGGTATTGTTTTTGGCATGTTTGTCTATCTGTTTGTTTGACATTGACATCACTGATCATTGACAAAAGTCATTGACCCCGAGATACTGATTACATTTTTGACATAATTGGGTCAAGAGAGAAACCTGAGGAACAGGTGAAAGTTGAGAGAGTGATATTGATAGTGAGAGATTTGAGAGTGTATTTGGAGTGCATAGTTACAGTAGTGTGCACTGTAGTGTGTTGTGTAGTCATGGACAAGGCAGATGCCGCAGAAGGCAGACTCAAATGTAAACTCTGTCAACAGGAGGAGTGACTCACCTGGAAGTGTCAGACCTGTGATGGCGCCCTCTGTCTGTGGTGGCCACGAACTGTTTTTCGGAGAGTTACAAATATTTGTGTGACATCTTACTGTGACACCTGATTGTTATTCAAAAATGACTGAGGCATTGCCTGCATTTTAATGTGAATAGTCAAGTATAACTGCTAAATTTGTGCATAACTTATATTTGCATTTTAAGTTATAAAAGTAGTTTGGTAAACACGTTTGTGGTTTTCATGGTTAAAAAAAAACCTTTTCTACTTGGATTCTGTTCTTTTTTATATGAATTTAATTTCAGTGGGTTAATACAGTAGGTCAAAATGAAAAAAATAACTCTGCAGTCACACACGTGAGGTTGTGCTGGAAACAAAAAAACGATACCAAAGAAGGCGAGGTAATCAGTTTTTAAGGTGAATTATAAAGGTCAAATCAAAAGTAGTCAAAATGGCCAGTTAAACCCTAAACTGCAAACAGGGCAAAACTTAAAAAAAAAAAAACATATCTCTCTAAACCTGTCGGATTCATTTGATATTTTGGTACAAAGTTGTGGATCTGATCAGATTCTGGATTTACCGGCTACTTGAATTTAACATGGGAAACTCAGTTTAATGCATATTTTTGGCCACATCTCAGCTGAACAAAGACGTCATCCTTATTTGTTGCGGTAAGAAGCATATCACTGTCCATGGACATGTAAAATATCATTGGACATGACCCGGATACACAAATATATATGACACAACTTATGACTCTATTAATCTCACTACTCAATTCACCTGTTATTGCCCACCCAACAAACCGCGTATTTTCTCATCATAAGAGATAAAACTTTTACAAAAAATGGAAATGACCATAAAATAAAAGTTATTTTTAGTTCATCTCTGTAAACGTCGGGATGTTACGGGCATGGACGGAAGGACTTACGTGTTAACTCAGTGATTCAGTGTTTGGAGAGCGACATGTTTGTGAGACGTACAACTTTCAAATCAGCTAAAACATCTGCCGGGGGCGGGGTTTGTTGTGCCTGGCACCACTTCCTGTTAATGATTAATATAATTAATTTCAGCTGTAAATAGTTTTAGTGTTGTGGCTGATTGGTGCATGTAGTGGTGATTGCATGCATGTCATACTGCTTTGACTCACTATTCAAGCTTTCTTTTATTATTAATAATGAAACCTTTGCAGGTTGGTTTGATGGTGACTTTAAAGTGATGGTGAAACAAAGTAGAAATGTTAAGTTTTTAAGTTTTAATTTTTTTTTGGTTGCTGAACTTGGAAAACAGTCCGGATGGTTTAATGACTAATTTAATGACTAACGGGCTGGTTATTCAGCTGAGCAGCTGCTCTTAAGTTGGACAACACAAAATACTGAAGCTGTTTTTATCCAAATAATAAAAGCAGGGAGGCTAGAGGCTGCACACATTTATTATTTCACAGGATAAGGGCATTTATCACCAAGATTAACAACACGGTGAGACATTTGCATATTAGAAATTATATATTTTTTTGGTTCAATAAATCATTTGCTGCCCCAGGTTGGGAGCTGCTGCATAATGCTGCATAAAAAATGTACTTTTTAAGTTTTAACATTCTGCTTGTATAATGGCTGAGCAGCACAATAACAACTTTAATATTTACACCTCATAATGTTTCACTTTTGTTACCAGCCTGGAAATGTTTCTTCAGGATTTTGAGAGTTTTCTGAGGTTCAGTGGAAGTGTGAAGGATAAATATAGTTTCTGGGAACATGACAGTCTTTTGTGTATGTGTGTGTGTGTCTGTGTTGGTGTGTGGACCCTGGTGGCCTGTCAGTGGGTTTTCTGTGTGTTTGTGTTTGTTAATCATGTGCTTTTCCTGAAGTGCATATCAACAGTTCAGTGTGTGATTTAGTGTGTGTGTGTGTGTCTGTGTGTTTAGAGAAGTGATGAGGCATGTAGTATATTACAGCAAGTGCTGTCTTTTTGTGTTCCAACTGTTACACTCTGTGTGTGTGTGTGTGTGGTCCTCCAAATTTAGTGGGAGCTATCTGAGGTAAACAGCTGGTGATTGGAGGGGGTACGTCCTATTTTGGAGAGCTTCCCAGACTCTCACTTACTGTCTCTCTCACACACACACACACACACACACACACACACACACACACACACACACACACACACACACACACAGACACTCACACACAATCGTGCGCACACACATGCACATTAACACTCTGTCACTCACTTTCCCTCCCCATCAGATTCGATTAGGCGATCTTTGGATGACGCTGAGGTGGAGTCATGTGAGCATGAGATTGATGAGAGAGAGTTTGTGTGTGTGTGTGCATGTGTGTGTGTTTAGCACATTGTGGGGATATGACACTGTTTACACAGTCACATTGTGTGGAGCTGCCTCTGTTTTGGAGACAAAAAAGCAACTCAAGCTTCGTATGAAGCCGTGGTTTAAGTTTAGGTCTTCAAGAAATGAGTCAGTGTAATTTTATCTGTGGGTGTGTGCAATTTCTTCAGAGTTGTGACAGAGCCCAATTAGGGAATAAGCTGAGCGTGCTGACTAACAAACTGAGTGTGTGCGTGTGTGTGTGTGTTTGGTCTAATAGCTTCTATAAAACAGCAGGCAGATGGCCATGTGCTCGTTGAAATTGTTGTGAACCTTGAAGGTGACGGGTTCAGCAGCTCCTCGCTTTGTTCAAGTGCTCTCGAGCACCAGAGTGAACTTTCCACCCATGGCTGTGAATATTGTGCATATTGTACACTAATATTGTACACGTACGCAGAATAGTTCGAAATGGAGAACACTGAACTTTACTGAAATCATGAAGAGTAACCGTCACAATACAGCTTCACTAAAAGCTTTAAATACCTCATATTACAGTAAATTGAAAATGAAGCAGCCCTAGCTTTTTCATGTTTTCTAAGGATGTTTCAGATACACACAGACACACACCTGAAGTTGTCTTCTTCCCTCTCTCTCTGTCTGTCTTCCTGATGATCTCCTCTCCCACCTCTTGGCAGTACCGTAGTCCCACACCTGGAAGTGTTGAACCAATACTGAGGCAGAGCTCAGAGCTTTTCTCGGGAAAAGCACACTTCTGGGATGTGTCAGCTTAGAAAAGGAAGGAACGCACTGTTTTTCTTTGTTGAGAAAGAAATAATGCAGGCAAAGCAGAAATATTCACTGGATGCTCACTTCATTGGATGTGAAACAGCAGGCCCTCCACTGATGAGGCGAGCCTGGCTTCCTCATTTAAATCCAACCAGCGTTTTAGGCCATAAATCCACTGTGATTGTGAGCCCCTGCTGCAGCTCACCTCCAGATTAGCTTGCATGTCATCTTGCTGAACGTAGTCCTGGTAACTTTAAAGTTAACTGCAGTTTTTAGTGTTTCATAAAAGTTGGGCCTCCCTACTCATTTGTCATTTCTGCCTGTGTCATTCATGGAAGTACAGTATGTCATCAGCTAGCTTTGGGAGAAACTACTCATTTCTGCAGTGTAAGGGAGAAAGAGGAAGATGAAGTTTAAAAAAAAAAAGCCTATATATTATATAACCATACATTGTTTTAATGTATAGTTTCAAAACCTCAGGTTTAAGAGAATAAAATTTTTTCTTTACTTTTCCATCTGCCTGTTGGACGGCCCCCCAGCTGTGCATGGGCATGTGCCAAGAATGCCCATTTGGATAAGCTGGCCCATCTGATTGAATTAGACATAAATCTTTAATAACATATGGACTATTTAAGGCAGGGCCACCAAAACCACCTTTAAGATTAAAAATTATTTTTAATGGTGTTGCTATAATCACTTGTATATGGCTCATTAGCTTTTATTTATTGAAAACATTTTTTAATATTAGACTTTATAACTCAGAGCTGCTATTACTCAGGATGTAGGGCGGGATGTTCAATCTCTGGTTCCTCCAGCCTGCACGTCCGAGTGCCCAGGTCTGTACATACAGTAAACAACACATGCTGTACAATTGTGCGTAAATGGGTGAACGTGGCTAAAAAAGCACTAAAGCAGTGCATTAATTGTTAATTTATGCTCATTTTCTTTAACACACTTTACCTTAGTGCGGTAGAGTGTGACGTCTACCAATCAGAAGGTTGTTGGATCGATCCCCGGCTCGTCCTGTCCACATGCCGATGGATCCTCGGGGAGGATACTGAACCCTGAGTTGTCCCCGATGCATCCATTGGAGTGTGTGTGTGTGTGTGTGTGTGTGTGTGTGTGTGTGTGTGTGTGTGTGTGTGTGTGTGTAGCACAGACGGAAATGATGGGCCTAGTCAGATCCCGTGCAACATATTTATTTTTTTCCAGACACTGTGGAAATACAGAGAAAGGTTTACTCTCGGAGCGCACTCGCTGTAAAGTCTGCCATTACAACTGACTAGCCTTCTTCTTCTGCTGTCAGCTTCTTATGCATAACATGTTACAGTAATACTGTTAAACACAAACCATATTACTTCTGGACAGTCTCTCTGATCACCATACTGGTGTATCTGTAGCCACAGTTTTACACATAACTTTATAAATTCACATAATAAACAAATTCTTTTAAGAACTCAAAACACACTGTTATATTGTATTAACTCTTCTTAAAACAAACTTCAGGCATGTTAAACTTTAGCAAACACAAACAAAATATAAATCCTTGCTTTAAAACACATAACAAGCATATAGAGTCCATAGACTTTAGTCACGACTCAGTAACTGGGTCTGTACTACTACACAGCCCCCACTTGGTGCTTTAGCTTAGCTTTACACTTAGCTCTGATGTCATCTCATTATCCTGACACACTCACTCTGTCCAATATACTCTTCGCCAGCCACTCGTGCTTCTGTGCTAGACATCTGCTTCCTTTGACAGTTTACTCTCATCATTTTAGCTTTCACACACAAACACTCGTCTGATTAATCGCCGCGGTCGCCACGGACGCGCATCCGCCATTCTACAATAACAGTGTGGCGATTTGATCCTACCAGACACAAACCTTAAGATCTACTCTTTAGCTCGATCTCTTTGACACTACTGGGCATTTATGATCTATTGCTACTGTTGTCTATCATTTAAGTGTTGTTTACAACCAGCTTACCTGTGGAAATACAGAGAAAGGTTTACTCTCGGAGCGCACTCGCTGTAAAGTCTGCCATTACAACTGACTAGCCTTCTTCTTCTGGCCGTCAGCTGCTAATGCGTTAGGCACCAAGCACCCCCTGCTGGCGGAACTACATATCAACCCAAAACACACATTTAGATGATTTGACAGTAACAAAAAGAGCAATAGTATTTGTCCCAAGCAAATGTGTCCTTTTTATAGAGTAAAAATTAAATGGGGGGGCATCTATTTCTCTACCTCTATCTACACCCAGGTGCCACACTCTCCCCCACAAAATTAAATGTCTCCTGACATTTCAGTTCAAATCACAAAGTCAATAGTGTCTTTAACACAGTCCAACAGCCCAGGGTCTCCAAAAGGCCCTTGTCTCAATAGCCTGAGTCTTAATTATCTTACAGTGTCTTTGAACCAAAGTCGGCTGACCTAACGTGTCATAACTCAGCATCGTTGGCTGTTGTCTTGACCGGTGAGGCCGCTGTCTTACAGTCTCTGTCTCACCTCCAACTTCAGCTGGAACATCTGTCTCTGACTCACCACTCCCCAACCTGTCAAGGTCAGGTTCAGGGACTCCAATCTGCATGGATGCATCCTTGTCACTCTGCAGTGGCAACTCCTCTGCTTCCTGACGACTTTGTTGAGGGACTCCGACCTGCAGGGATACATCCTTGTCACTCTGCGGTGGCAACTCTGCTGTTTCCTGATGACTTCGTTGAGGCTGGAAGGGTTCCACCAAGGGGTTTAGTGAAGTGTGCCTCTGTGTTCTCCCTGGAGCGGGTCTGAGGTACCCCTGATAGGTACCACTGTAGTCGTCATCTGAAGTGTCGCTGTCCTCTGGCTGCTGCTGTGGTCCATGTGCTGGTGGTGACCTTCTCCTTGTAACAGTCTGAGAGTCTCTCTGCAGATGAACAGTCTTCGCTGGCGTTGTTTCAAGGGGAAGGAAGTCACACAGGAGCAGGAGGTTCCTGTGCACTACCTTATCTCTTCCTTTACCGTTTTCAGGACTGATCTGGTAGACAGGATTGTCATCAGCTTTCCTCTCCTTCACTTTGTAGACGTGGTTCTCCCAGTAGGACTGGATCTTCCCTGGGCCACCCCTAGGAGTGAGGTTCCGGAGGAGCACTCTATCACCGGGTTGAAGATCTCTCCCTTGAACTTTCTTGTCATAATAGGCCTTTCCTCGAGCTGCCTCTTTATTAGCAGTCCTGGCAGCAATTGCATATGCCTCCTGCATTCTCTTCTTCCAGCAGTCCACATAGTCATCATAATCAAGATGACTTTCATCCTTCTTTAGACTAAACAGCAGATCAATGGGCAAGCGTGGTGAACGTCCGAAGATCAGGTGATAGGGTGCGTAGCCTGTTGCCTCGCTCTTTGTACAATTGTACGCATGTACAACTTTCGCTAGCGACTCTTTCCAATCATCTTTTTCCTTGTCCTCCAGGGTACGTAGCATGGACAATAGGGTTCGGTTGAATCTTTCCACTTGACCGTTACCCTGTGGATGGTAGGGTGTCGTGTGTGAGCCCTGGATGCCAGACAGTTCCTTTAACCTTGCCATCAGCTTGTTGTCAAACTCTTTGCCCAAGTCGTGATGCAATTTGGTTGGGAAACCAAACTTGAGCGCAAAGTCGTTGAAGAGCTTGTCAGCGACTGTTTTAGCTGCCTTGTTCTTTGTAGCATAAGCCTGGGCAAACCTCGTGAAGTGATCCATGATGACCAATATGTACTCATATCCGTTCTTGCACTTTTCCAGGTGCAGGAAGTCTATAGACACAAGCTGGAATGGGTAGGTAGTATGGATCGGTGTCAGAGGTGCACGGGTCTGCTTACTCGGCTTCTTCTTCTTGAGGCATTCGCATTCTTTGGTGACAAAGTGTTCCACGTCTTTACTCATCTGAGGCCAGTAGAACCTTTCTCGAATGAGGTCTAATGTCCTTTCCACTCCTAAGTGGCCCATCTCTTGGTGCAGTTCCTTAAAGACCAATGGACGATAAGATTTGGGGATCAGCAACTGCTCTCGACGAGAAGTATACCGGCGCAGAATGCCATCTCGGTCTACCTGAAGCTTTAACCACTGCTTAAGTAGTGTAGCTACAGCAGGTGGTTCTGCTTTCACCTCAATTCTCCTCGGTCTTTGGTTCTGGGACTTGTACCAGAGGACTCTTGCCAGGACTTCATCTTCCTGTTGTGCTCTGCGGATCTGTTCTGGGGTAAAAGGCTGATTGCTGTTCTGGTCTTTTACCAGCTCAAGAGCACTGGCCTGGACGACTCCAATGCCTTGGCAGGGGTCGTTCTTTTCTATTGCCACCACTTCTATGGATGCACTTAATACTTCTTGACTGACCTCCACTGTGCAGTGACTCATGTAGTCGTCTATGTCCAGCGGCATCCGCGACAGCCCATCTGCATCGGTGTTGGTCTTGCCTGGACGATAACGTATGGTGAAGTTATAATCAGCCAACTCTGCAACCCATCTGTGGCCTGTGGCATTGAGTTTTGCAGTAGTGAGCACATACGTCAGCGGGTTGTTGTCTGTGTATACCACAAAGGATGGGGCATGATACAAGTAATCCCGGAAACGTTCACAAATGGCCCACTTCAGCGCCAAAAACTCCAATTTGCCAGAGTGCAGGTGGTACTTTTTCTCTGCTGGACTTAGGGTGCGGGAGCCATAGCCTATCACTCTCATTTTTCCTTCCTGTCGCTGGTATAACACAGCACCCAAACCAACTTGTGAAGCATCACAGTGTAACACGAAGGGCTGGGTGAAATCAGGGTATCCGAGGACAGGAGGCCGTGTAAGAGCGTCTACAAGCTGACTCAGTATTTCCTGGTGGGAGCTGGTCCACTGGACAGGTGTGCGTGAAGGTAAGTGGCCTCTATTTTTCTTCTCTCCTCCTTTGTGCTTATCTGCTGGTGAGGCTGTAGAGTTGGTTTCAGGGGCTGGCGGACTAAGCAGGCTGTACAGTGGCTGGGCCACACGAGAGAAGTTGGGGATGAAGGGTCTATAATAAGACAGAAAACCAAGCATCTGACGTACTTCTCCAACAGTGGCAGGTGTCTTCTCCTTTAGAGCCCTTACTGGAGCCAACTCCGCTGGGTCCATGGTATAGCCTTCTCCTGTTACCAACCGACCCAGAAACTTTACACTTGACTTAAACAGTTCACACTTCTTCGGGGTCAACTTAACACCATGCTCCTTGTACCGCTGGAGGACAAGGCGGATGTGCTCTAGGTGGTTCTCGAAACTATCGCTGTGCACAAGATTGTCGTCCAGGTATGGGAGGCAGATAGTGTCTCTGAGGCCAGCCAAACAATGTTCCATGCTCCTCTGGAACTCTGCAGGTGCGGAGCTCAGCCCAAAAGGGATGCGCACCCATTCATAAAGCCCCCAGGGTGTGATGAAGGCTGTCAACGGGCGGCTTTCCTCATCCAGGAAACCCTGGTGGTACGCCTTTCCTTGGTCCAAAACTGAGAACCATGAGCTCCCACCCAGCGCATCCAACATGTCCTGAATCCTGGGTATCGGGTGGCGGTCTGGAACTGACTTGCGATTGAGCTCTCTGAAGTCACAGCAGAGGCGGAGACTACCATCCTTTTTCCGGACACACACCACAGGTGATGAGTAGGGGGATCGTGATGGTGTGATCCAGCCTTTGTTAAGCAGGTCTTGCAAATACTCCTTCACCTCTTTGTGCAGGGGCTTTGGGACAGACATGTAGGTCTTTTGCACTGGGCTTGGATCATGGAGGGTGATGTGCATCCTCAGAGATGGTATCTGGCCCACATCATCGCTATCAAATGCAAAAGCCTCACATTCCTCTCTCAGCACCTCTCTTACCGCTGCCTGCTGACCTGGACTTAGGTGCTGGAGATCAACAGGTGGGTCCCATGACTCTGGCCTGTTTCCATACACGTTCTCTGGCTCAGGTGACTTGAGCGCTGCACTGCTTTTGGGTTCTTGTGTCAGTTCATTTACCTTTGTCTCCACGGTTGCTGCATAGACTGTCTTAACTGGCTCGAGGTGTCCAATCACCTTACGGCTCTCCAAGTAGGTGGTGTGGCTTGTTGTGTTAGTCACTGGGATGGGCACATATGGCACTTTTCTCTCTGGGATTTGTAGAAGTACCTCATGATAAATTATGCCCTCGGGTGGTGGGTCTGGCATATCTGGTGAGAAGAGCATGTGTTGACCTCTGGCTTGTGGACTAACATGTGCCCGCAGGTAGACTACTGTGACTTGGTTAGCTGGTAAGGGCACTCTCTTGACTCCTGTACATACCACACCAGTCTCTGAATCTTTGCTGCTGTTCTGTACCAGCTTGACCATGTTGTGTGCCGTTTTCACAGTTATTTCAAAGGCTTTACTCACTTTGTGTGCAAGCTGTTTCCTTCCATCTTTTGTACTTCCATCTTTCTTGTTGACAATAGCCTCTATAACATTATAGCCAATGATGGGGTCACTGGCTACAGCTGGGTCACTTGATACTAATATCGGGACTTGTAGATTATTTACTTGGGAAGAGTCATTATCTAGTCTGAAATTGACTTCTATCCAGCCAATGTAGGGGATGGGCGTGTCATTAGCGGCAAAAACTGTCAGCGTCTCATCCTCTAACAGTTCTGAGATGGGCCGAATAACTGTGTGGGGAAGATTGTTTCGCCGCCAGGTGTCATTCACTATGCTGGACTGTGCACCTGTATCCCACAATGCTTTGACTGAATGATTGTCCATGAAACAGTTCACCATGCATCTTCTTCCTACCAGACTCACCAAACGTGACTGACGTCGGGGGGAAGGTAGTGAACTTCAGTTACTGCTGATGAGGCACTAGGTGTCTCCTTCGGGGCTGGTGCTGGTCTCGACTGTTTGTTTGGGACACGTGGTTTTGGACTACTGATGGTCCCATCTCAGCAGTCCCTCTCCGTTTCCCGACGGCTGTCTTGGTGTTCGGCATCCACGAGAGTAGTGGCCCTCTCGCCCACATTTGAAACAGTGCGAACAGTTTTCTCCTTTTCCTTCTTCTCTGCACTTTCTACAGCCTCTCTCTCGCTGTTTTGGTTGCATAGGGCGTGAACTGGTTTCCAGAGCAGCCGCAAACATCTGTTTCATTTCTTTGCGCAGCTCTTCTATAATCTGCTGTGTGTTCGGGCTGTCCGACTTAGTCTCTTTCCCTTTAACTGTCTTCACAGCCACTGCAGTAAGAGAATCTTTGGACACGGTGGAGCTCTGAGTGGACGTCGGAGTGACCTGGCATTCTGTTTGGAGCTCTTGCACCTTGGGAATCTTGGCTGCAGTTGACCTTTTACGTTTCTCAAGTCTTTCACCTTCCAACTTTGAAGCTTCGTTGACTCTCTCTATCAGTTCTTCATCTGTTATGCTTATGTTGTGAAGAAGAGGAAGTAACTGATACTTTATTGAATCACTGAGCAACCCGGTTTCAATAGAACGTAGAAACTTGCGCTGGATGGTGGCTCTGCTGTACAGTTCATCAGTCTCTTCGTTTGCTACCTTCCATAACAGTTTATCTTTAGCTCAATGGCACGAAATACAAAATTTAGGGCAGTTTCTCTGGGCTCTTGGGAGATGTTGAGGAGCTGATGGTAAAGTTCTGTGGGACTGTCTACCTTGTAGTGACCCTTTAATATAGTGAGCATTTTACTGAGGGTCAGCCCACGCTTTATCTCCAGCATATCTCTTAGAGGCATTCCTGGGGTAATAGCCCTGATTACTGCTTCAACTACTTCAGCCTCTGAGTGTCCTCTCTCAACCCCCATTTCAATTTGGCGGACTAAGCTGAGATAGGATAATTTATCCCTCTGTCCCTGCTCTCCAATCTGCCCACAGATTTTAAACTCCCTCCTCAAGGTTACCTCTTGCAGAGTTCGTGTTGGCTCTGGCTGGGTTTTGGGTGGAGAATCTGTAGTCTTCAGTGGAGTGGCGCACAACCTGACATTCTCAGGGTCTTTCTTTGGCACAGACTCCTCTGATAGGGGTTTCTCAGATGACTGACACTCATTTCCACTTAAACTCTGGATGTATGTGGCTATGTCTGTGTAGAACTGTTCCACTTCATCCACTTCTTGAGCTTCCTCAATCTCATCAAACACGCCTTCTGCCATCTTGATGAGTGTCCTCTTGGTTTGGCTGGGAAGGCCTCCGCTGTCTAAGCCGGAACATTTCAATCGCCTGCAGACGTCCACGAGAGGCTCTCTCTCCAGCTGCCACAAAGCTGCACTCACTTGGTCTCGCAGAGGTTGCACCTTTTCCATCTTTGACTGATTGAGGGAGGTTCGTCTCTTGGGAAGGAGGGGCGGCTGGTGGTGTTGTGACTCACTAGCGCCACCTCCTGGCTGTGGCTCGCCAAAATATGTAGCACAGACGGAAATGATGGGCCTAGTCAGATCCCGTGCAACATATTTATTTTTTTCCAGACACTGTGGAAATACAGAGAAAGGTTTACTCTCGGAGCGCACTCGCTGTAAAGTCTGCCATTACAACTGACTAGCCTTCTTCTTCTGCTGTCAGCTTCTTATGCATAACATGTTACAGTAATACTGTTAAACACAAACCATATTACTTCTGGACAGTCTCTCTGATCACCATACTGGTGTATCTGTAGCCACAGTTTTACACATAACTTTATAAATTCACATAATAAACAAATTCTTTTAAGAACTCAAAACACACTGTTATATTGTATTAACTCTTCTTAAAACAAACTTCAGGCATGTTAAACTTTAGCAACCACAAACAAAATATAAATCCTTGCTTTAAAACACATAACAAGCATATAGAGTCCATAGACTTTAGTCACGACTCAGTAACTGGGTCTGTACTACTACACAGCCCCCACTTGGTGCTTTAGCTTAGCTTTACACTTAGCTCTGATGTCATCTCATTATCCTGACACACTCACTCTGTCCAATATACTCTTCGCCAGCCACTCGTGCTTCTGTGCTAGACATCTGCTTCCTTTGACAGTTTACTCTCATCATTTTAGCTTTCACACACAAACACTCGTCTGATTAATCGCCGCGGTCGCCACGGACGCGCATCCGCCATTCTACAATAACAGTGTGGCGATTTGATCCTACCAGACACAAACCTTAAGATCTACTCTTTAGCTCGATCTCTTTGACACTACTGGGCATTTATGATCTATTGCTACTGTTGTCTATCATTTAAGTGTTGTTTACAACCAGCTTACCTGTGGAAATACAGAGAAAGGTTTACTCTCGGAGCGCACTCGCTGTAAAGTCTGCCATTACAACTGACTAGCCTTCTTCTTCTGGCCGTCAGCTGCTAATGCGTTAGGCACCAAGCACCCCCTGCTGGCGGAACTACATATCAACCCAAAACACACATTTAGATGATTTGACAGTAACAAAAAGAGCAATAGTATTTGTCCCAAGCAAATGTGTCCTTTTTATAGAGTAAAAATTAAATGGGGGGGCATCTATTTCTCTACCTCTATCTACACCCAGGTGCCACATGTGTTAGATAAAAGTGCTCAAGTATAGATAAAAGCACTGTATGAATGTGTGTGTGTGTAATTAGGTGTATGTATGTATCGTCTCCCTCTGTAATAGTAGTTTGTGTCACTGTTAGAGCAGCTAAGCCGGTGCTGAAATCACTTCTGAATTTAAATTTCTTTATTCATAACATGTGATGTAAACCAGTCAGATTTCCGGCGTCAGAGAAAGTCAAACTGTGTCTTGCTCGTAGTTCAGCTATAAAATCCTCTCACCGTGTGGAGCATCTCTCCTGCCGCGCTGCTGACAGCCAAAAACTCAGTCACAGTGAAGAGCAGTAGCGAAGGTTGAACTAGCATCTAATTTAAAAGCAGTTTATCCAACTTCATTTACAGCCGGCAGCAGAGCCGAGAGTGTCAGACCGGCCAACAGACACATTCTGCACGGCTGCATGTTTCCATTACTTGGAAACTAATCGGAGTGAGGTGCTTTTCAGGCAAGACTTGGTTTGTCAGGTTTACAGCCTGCCATGCTGTTGTTCTCACGTTGCCCATTTGCAGCGATTGGAGAAAAAGTCATCATAGATTTTTAAGGGGCGACTGCGGCCTCCAGTTTCCAGAAGAGCAATAACTCCTGTGCAACTGAGAAGTAAGGAATGTTTCCCAGAAAAATGCAGCAACATTTTGTTTTTAAAAAATAACTGCTTGGCAGCTAAGATAGAAAATAATTTATATATTGTGATTAAATAACTGAATTATAAGAAAGAACGATCTGGATGGCAGTTGTGGAAAAACAGGCTAAAGTTATTAGCTTAATTAAGTTATTCCTCTTTCTGTCTGGAGTTTCTGTATGGTCTATGATGCATTATTTTACAACACACCACCGTTTTAAGAAAGAGCAATGACTGTTCCCCTGACAGATTTCCATTTGTCTCATAGCAACAGCAGGGGTGGCAGCAGCTCCTCTGCAGAGCTCTGCTGGCTAAGTGTTGAGGGCTTTGGAGGAAACAGGACATCAGCACTTTGAAGAGAAGGTCATCTGTCTGCTGGCTGCAGCTGAGGACCTGTGTGTGTGTGTGTGTGTGTGTGTGTGTGTGTGTGTGTGTGTGTGTGTGTGTGTGTGTGTGTGTGTGTGTGGATGGGTGTGTGTGTGTGTGTGTGTGTGTGTGTGTGTGTGTGTGTGTGTGTGTGTGTGGATGGGTGTATGAAGAAGCACAATGACCACAGTAGCATTGGACTCAAGATAGCACATCCAAATAATGTGCATGCACAGACACATAAAGGTACTCAGACAAACAAATACACACAAACTATAATTACCAACATGAACAGTGTGAACAGAGTTCAAAGTAATCTCTCCATTCATTCCACTCAATTGTTGTGAAATGCTGTGAAAAACCAGCAGGGATCAGCTGAAAGTGGTGTTCTTCTGTCACAAGCATTACAGGCAGGACTTCACAAAGTGGTGACACCATGCTGTGTAACAAACACTGGCCTGAGCAGACCATCTTAACAACTAAGCTAAATGCATTAACTATATTTTCTATTATATTTTTCAAACATGCCACTGAGCGCAGAGCTTTAGCAAATGCCTGACTCTGTTGTATTGTTTTCATCAGACTCAGTTGTGTTTTCAGTTTAAGCCTAACGTACCATGTAACCATGTTTGCAGCTGGCACGCTAACATGCTCAAAGTGCGGCTGAGCAGCGTTTTTACTGACTATACTGTAAACATGTAAGTATGCTGGACATTGCATGTTTGAACCAGCGTATGAAGCAGAAAATGAAAATGAGAGAAAACAGGGCATCCCTGCAGATCTGCATGCAGGAGATCAGGAGATTTGATTGGTCAGGCCTTTTTACCTTTGCCCTCGCTCGCTGGTTCAGTTTAGGCACCAAAAACTACTTGGTTACGTTTAGGAAAAGATCATAGTTTTGGTTAAAGTTACACCCCTGCACAACATTTTGAAAAATTACATTTCCCCTGTGCATTTATTTTTTTAATCTCACTGAGGTATTCATAATAATACTTTGAACGAGATCTTATATAAGTTAGTTACATGTTAGTCCTGTTTTAGACCATATAATAAAATTCTATTATTATTGTATCTTTAGCCATTGTAGTTTTGACTCTGTCAGCTGCCGATACTCCAAAGACACACAGGTAGGAAGATTAAGTGGACTGACCATTATTTTTAGGTTCGGGTTGTGGTTGATCGCCAGTTTCATCTGTCATCGGGTAAAGCTCCAAATATCATTAAATCAATTAGACTCCCCCTTTTTTAGATCAAGACCATTAACCATAGATCACTGTCGACAATGTTCCATTTTTAGCCCTGTTGTTGGGTCAGCCTGTGACCCTCAACACAACACACCACCAAACTGTGTTAGCTAACTGTGTCAGAGTGTGTTTGTTTGAGTGTGTGTCCTCACACACGAAGATTAGTCGTTGTTTTTTGTTTTGTTTTACATGACCTTTAGGCATGCTTATTATGTAGATTTATTCATCATCAAGTAAATTCTATTTTCTTGGGATAATGTATAATAAAGTTTGTTTTGAGCGCATTTCTTTGTACTATATATATATATATATATATATATATATATATATATAATGTGCATTGTGCAGACTCATTGTGCAGCTGGGTGTTAAAATACATTTGCCATCAATAACTGTGTCCTCATAAATGTAGCAGTGCAGGCCTTTGTGTGTATATAAAACAGATGAAAGGAGGAGATGGCCCGGGGGAGAAACACAACTCTTTTTCAGCATCACTTCCTGCAACATTCAGCCTCAAGGCATCACAAGACGAGACCTGAATCACAGATGGGAGATCTAAGAAATATTAGAAAGCACCGTTCTGTGCTGCTCTGTGTATGAGGGGATGTGTGCGTGCTGGTACTGAAGGACACGCCGCTCTACAGTTCAAATATATATGTGTAATTACTGTTTCATTTTTGTGAAATTGTCTTTTAATGTGCTCTGTTTTGCTTATTCATTTAACAACTGGGGCGCTTTAGATTTGATTTTGAAACTGTTGTTATCCTCACCGAGATGCGAATGGATCATTTATTGTTTTGGGGTTTTTTTTCCAAACATTTTCAAAATCAGGTGTCATTTTTCTAAGGGCATAAAAATCACAGTGATGGAAACATCACGATGACGGGGTGATTACGCAGTGCGGTGATGAACAAGCATTGATGTGAGAGATTCTTGTTTGAGTTGACACAGTTGGATGTGATTTAGTGAGGCAGCGTAAGGAGGAAGCAGCTCTGGAAGAACTACAGAAAAGGAAACAAGGTGTTAGGAACAGATTTTCCTTCAGATTTGATGTGAGCTTTTGTAATATTGTGTGGTCTGACTGGGTCAATGATACCTTTCTTTCCAGCTGAACAATATAGTTTTCTTTGACCACAAGAAATATGAGTATGAAGGGTGTGGAAAGAATAAAAAATGTTAAGGGAGAGGGGGCCACCTACCTGTTTTTTTGCCTCACATTGTCCATCAAATCCTTCTGAACCGCCTTCATGTAACTTGTTCAAATCTGGCACCTTTACCTGGCCTCGAGGATGAACTGCTATAAACTTGGACCTCAAAGATCAAGGTCACTATGACCTCATCAATTGATTTTTTTTGGCTATAACTCAGCAGTTCGTACAATAATGTCCAAAGGGGGAATATGATGAAGAGATGGCACTTGAAGTCTTCAATATGGCATCAAAAGCCATCTGGTGTAAAAATCTGTGCCAAATCAACTACCAGCCTTCCTGCCGGTGCCGGTGAAGCTGGTGTATTAAGGCACTGATGCCAAAGAATGGCCGCGTTCGGTGTTTAGTAATCCTACATGCTGACTTTTTTTGAAAACTTAAAAAAAAAATCACAAAAGTGTTTAAAGGATTTTTATTTTCTATCAACTATTGCGTAAGTACCCCTGAGCTGTGTGAGCAGCAGCTTCTGGAGCTTAGTTAGAGATATTAATGTCATCAGTTGCAGCTCTCAGGAGTAAGAGCGTGTAACCAAGTGAGATTGAATTACAGTTTTTCTGATAAAGAATATGGCTCGGCGGATGTTCCCTGAACAAATTAAAGCTAAATATTATTTCTAAATTACTACAATGTGACACTCACGAGCTTTTGAAATGAAAATTGGGCTTATTTCATGTTTATAATTGGTTTTCATAAGGTATCATCGCTCACTGGCATGTTTCAAGTAAACTGGGTCACATTAACTTGTGGGTCCCGTGAGGTAAAATTAATTTAACTTCAAACATTCACTCACTTTTTGATTTTATTTTATTTTTTTTTTTTACAGCAGTGACACTCAGGTAGCTCAGACCCCCCTGTGAGCACTTCCCTGCCTCACTCCTAGCCTGTCTCTTTTACTTTGCTGGAGTTTTTTTTAAGCCATAGCATGCTTTATTGGATATGGCATGCAGGGAAGGGAAAATCAGCAGCAGCCGGCGTTCTCTCCTGCAGTAACCTTGAGCAAGGCACTCAACCGGCATCGTTAATGGACCGGTTGTACTCCTGAGACTTAACATGCAAAACTGTGTGAATGTCAAACAGTGTAATGTTGATAAGAGCATCTAAGTTAAGTCGGTGTTTGGCAGCCAAATCGAGGCAAAAAAGCTTATATGTGGCTTAAAGCAGGGCTTGGCTAGATGTTGATTGGTTGGCATTTTTCAGCTTCAGTAAACAAGGTCATGTTAACCAGCCCGCTCCTAAAATATAGTTTGACAACCCGAAGGCTAAAACGAGTCAGAGACGTCATAAAGCAGACCCGGCGGTCGTAAAACTACCGCGCGAATTGTCGTTTTGGATTTTCATCTCTGAGCTTCTCCTTCAGTTTCAGTGGAATTTTCAGTTTGAAGTATTCTGGACAGCAAATGGGAAACTATAGCAGAGGGGAAAAAATGCCTTCAGCTATGTGAATATTTAAATACCAGTGAGGTATCCATGAGCAAATTACAGCTTACAGCTACGATGCTGCAGCTTAGTTGAAGTGAAAGTATGAGACAATGTTCAGCATACTTTAGGCACTTTCTCCATGTGATCACGGTTTTAATTTCTAAAGAAGTGCCAGTGTTTCATAAACAGTACATGTTTTTATGAGTGTACAGCAGACCTGAATCCACTGCTCGATTCAGCCGCATCAGATGTTAAACTGTCTCTAACCTCCAGGCCAGGTTGAGGTCTGTTTGTGCCCTTGATAGAGCAGTGCAGGTAATAGTCCAGTAGTGAGAACACAGCTAAATGGACTATTGGGTATCTTATCGTGTATTGCGTGTGAGTAAGAACAACCTTTGAACAATGCTCATACCTGATTCTCCTGATTCTCTCCCTACTTCATGTGTGAAAATGGCTGAATTCAGATCAGACTTATAACTAAGCCAGAATCTTCATCTGACACTGGCTATTAAAAAAAATTACACTACTTTTTAACTTTAAAATCATGACACACCAGCAAATCAAACACTTAGAGTATTTTGGTTGCAGCTTGAGCTCAGCATGGAGCTTCTAGTAATTCAACAATGTGCTGCATGAAGCAGTCAATATGTTACCTGATGAATTAGCTGGAACAAATATGGCATATTGTGGATCCAATAAGACACATGAGAATGTTTGCAACCGTGTGCTTGGATCACTGATTGATTGGTTCTTTAGTGGTGGGCGCAGGACAACCAGCATGTTGGCCAATCAGAATCCTTCCCTAAATTTGTATTCATTCTTTGAGTGCCATACCTCTCTTAAAATGTCTCTAGTAGTCTTATTGCTTACATATGTTAGCCAAAAATCAAAAGAAAAAAATAAAGTCTCCCAGAGCCTTTTTAACATGATGCCTTCATACTAAATTTATCTGCTCAGTTCTTGCCAGCCACCCAAATATCTTTGAACTGAGCTGCTCTATTTGGATTTCTAGAGGGGTTTGAATCATTACTTTCAGTGCACCAAAAATTCTTCTGCAATTTATGTTTAATACAAGATTCACTTGTAGCTGTATCGTCTTTAGCTGCTCCGTTAGTGACGTAGCTCAGGATTCGTGCACAGGGTTCTGTTCTGGACATCGTGGGGCGGACCGTACACATCATCAAAAATAAATGATAACGAGATTAGTTTACAAAGTGTATTCATGAACCACGGCGGTATTTAAAAGAGCCGTCTGTGCTTCTGCTTCTGCTCGCCTTTCCCCGCACATTACTGTGTGTGTGTGTGTGTGTGTGTGCGTGCGTGTGTGTGTTTGAGAGTGTGAGAGAGGTTTGGATGGAAAACAACTAGGCCAGTAGAGGCCCTTGCTACTAGTCCTGCAGGCAACCTGGCATCACACAAACTACTAAGCTTGACAGTCTATTTGTGTGTGTGTGTGTGTGTGTGTGTGTGTGTGTGTGTGTGTGTGTGTGTGTGTGTGTGTTTATGTAGCTGGTGGTGTCTATTAGGATCTTCATATACATTTGTGCATGTGTGAATGCAAGTGTGTGTGTGTTTGATTCTGTTCACATTATGCCTGTGTTTATCAGTGTTTTGTGTGTCTGCTCGCTCTGTGTGTGTGTGTGTGTGTGTGTGTGTGTGTGTGTGTGTGTGTGTGTGTGTGTGTGTGTGTGTGTGTGTGTGTGAGAGAGAGAGAGAGAGAGAGAGAGGTGTTGCTAATGCTTGCCTGGCACTGAGATTCTTGCCCTCTGGGCTTTTGCCTAACATAATAAAACAACACAACACTCTCCGCAGAGTTTAATGAGTGTGACTGTCTGTTTGCGTGCATGTGTGTATTCTCTATGCGAGTGTGTGCTTGCATGTAGATGTGCATTTACATGTGTTTGCATATTTGTGAATGTGTGTGTGTAATAAGACAGGTGATTCTTCTGTGCTGCAGACCCTGTCGCACTCTGACGGATGGGGTTTTCACAGCATATAGCGTGTGTGTGTGTGTGTTTGTGTGTGTGTGTGTTAGAAAAGGGATAAGTTTGTGTATGTGTGTATGTGTAATGTATAAGCATTTCTCTGTACCACCATCTGTGGTGTGATGCTGGTTTAGACTGAAATATTGCTTCATTCATCACCCAGCAGAACCCACACACACTGTCATTGCTCTCTGTGTGTATGTGTGTGTGTGTGTGTGTGTGTGTGTATGTACTTTTTGCATCAATATACTGGATGTGTGCTTCCTCATGCATTTTATGTGTGTACAGTGTGTGTGTATGATGGAGAATGACCACAGATCCATTGTACAGAATCCTTCATGTGGAAAACCTCTCCCTCTGCCTGCCTTCAAACATTCATCTACTACATTGTGTGTGTGTGTGTGTGTGTGTGTGTGTGTGTGTGTGTGTGTGTGTGTGTGTGTGTGCGTGTGTGTGTGTGTGTGTGTGTGTGTGTGTGTGTGTGTGTGTGTGTGTGTGTGTGTGTGTGTGTGAGAGAGACCTGGGGCTATGGCGTGAGTGATGGTTTCCTGCCTGCGTGAAGTAAACTGACTTGGGAGTTGCAGCTATGTCAGGACGGGCACAAGCGTGTGTGTGTGTGCATGCATGCGTGCGTGCGTGCGTGCGTGCGTGTATGCACACACACACACGCACGCGCACACACACACACACACACACACACACACAGAGGATATATGGATACCAACAGACTCTGCTCCACATCCTGTAATGTAAGCAGGAGTGTAGAGGAGGAAGAGTGGTGGGCTGCTCTACTCTCTGACCATGACATCATCATCTGCTAAGTTCAAATTCTGAATATGTGAGTTTTATCCTCCTTATTTGTACAGAAAAAATCAAATGTGGTAAAATGTAAAAATACTTTCAGCCTGGACTTTATCTTAGTATGACTCTAACTGAGCATGGCTTCTATTATAATTTGCAAGATCTCAATAATATGCAATACATTCTCTGTGCTAAACTGTAATCCCTCCCCTCACCCAGATGGCTGCCCCTCCCTGAGCCTGGTTCTGCTGCAGGGTTCCTGTTAAAAGGGAGTTTTTTCTTCCCACTGTTGCCATGTGCTTGCCCGTAGGGGGTTGTCTGATTGTTGGGTCTTTATCTTACAATTTACAGTGCAATGAGGTTGTTGTGATTTGGTCCTACATATATAAAATGAAGTGAATTTGATTAAATTTTCATGAACATTCTTACTTGCAAATATACCGTTCTGGCCCATCTTTAATGGTCTTTGATTAAAGTTGGATATGGGGGGAAAACGTTCCCTTTGATCTGAGTATGGGATATTTCTTTTTCATACATCCGATCATATCATTCCTAATCATGAAACATCAAATACAAAAATGCATCACCGGAGAGTGTTTACATGTACTCAGTTCATCAGACTCACACTCATGCTCTTGGAAGCAGCTGGCATGGTAATCTGTGGCGGTTAACATTTTCAGATCGTCTTTTTGAGAAATTGTGACTGATGGACGGATGATTCGCTCCCCAGTCTGTGCAGTAAAGAGCTGCTTTGACTTGTTTCCATTTCTGCGCCAAGAAAATGTGTTAAAACAAGGTGCAGGAAACTTTTAATGCTGACTAATTCTGAAAGTCGGTCCAATGACAAAGTCTCAAACTTTTAACTTCCTAGAATTCAGCAAGTAATGCAGAGACAGGAGCTTCTTTCAGCTGCACAAGTCACAGTGTTTGATTTAGGCAGATTTTTACAGTTTAATGTGTAAACTGCTACACTGTGGAGCCACTATTACAGTCCAGTGCAGTAATAGATACAGATGAAGATCAGACTCTGGGTGGAAAATGGAAAACCTTCAGCATATGTGATGCAGGATACAAAAACTCAGCTAAAGTTTAAAATTTTCAGTTTTCACTCATGCCTTTTGAATTATTGTGTCTTAGTGATGATGGAAATAGTTGCTTGAAACATGTTCATAAATGATTAAACATCCATTTAAAAGCTTCACTGGGTTTACAAGAAACTGCTGATTGATTGAAAGAGCCACGAGCATCATCAAGGGGGCAAATTTCCCTGGCAGACAAGGTCGGGCCTCGCCCCTAACCGAGGTTTTACCCTCTTGACTGAGAGATTTATTGGGGCAGAATTTTACTTTGTTTATTTACAGTTTATACATCAGACAATGTTCAGTAAACTATAATTTTTGACATAGTTTTGAGAGATATTTGCAGACTTTCAAGTTAAGATAGCAAACATTGGAAATGCTGGTTGTTCCTGTTTTTGTTTGTTGGTCTGAGTCTTTGCACACAGTTATATATGAAGATGGTGAAAGAAAGAACCTTTTTCTCTGTGCTGGACTTAACATGGCACGGTGGATGCTTTATCCAATTAAGCACTGTTTTTAAACTGCTGTACCCAAACAGGATGCCAGAAGCTAAAAAGGGAGCAACAAAAGAAATTAATTTAGAGTCAAATCTAGTATGGATACATTTTTTAGCCAATTCTAGGGAGACATCTTTCCTAATTGCACATTTATTGGGTCTTAAATAAGAAGACCAGGTTTGTGTGGGTCAAACAGGTAAAAGTCTCATTATTTAAGTCACATCTTCATTGCTTTCCTTTCTCGTGCTCGCCTCAGCGCTGACATCGAGAACCTGCGAGGTAGCTTGTTGACAGACGTGACTTTGAACGTGCAAGCAGACGCGCTCGTGTATACGTGCTGTAACCAATAAACAATACACAGCTTGCGCGTATTTAACAGGGTTTGCTTTGCATATTTCGTCCAGCTCCATCTGCAGAAGACACATTCTATAACGTCTGAGTCTGAGCAGCTGTCTTCTCCAGCTTCTCCTCTGCACAAAAGAGTGCACAGGCAACAAAAGTGGCAGGCTGCTGCTGCACGTCAAGCTCCATCTGGCATGTTGAAATCACCTGAAGAAACTGTCACCTTTCACATTTGTTTTTGTGAAAAGGGAGACAGCTGAAAATCCTTGTGACCCGAGTCTGAACTAGACGGTTTTATTGGCATAGAAACGGTGGGAGCAGTAAAGACTAGCCGATAAAATACAAGATGACAAACATTTAATTCCCTGGAGAAATGTGCAAATTATCACTAAAAAAAGCTCCCGGAGTAACGATTCTGAAGACAATAGATGTTTGAGTACGGCACCGATAAAGATGTCTGACCTTTTGTTGCCTCTTAATCTTCCCACATTTAGTAAACAGTGTATGTGTTATTTGGTAGATCAGAGATTATTTTTTTTTTTACTGAAATGACAAACACAAAGCAAACATCCAGCAATTATCTCCTGTCCTGCGGAGATATATGTATAAAAGCTTCGACTGCAGAATGATGTGATAAAAAGTGCTTGTTGTCCCTTTTGTTTACTTGTCTGATGTATTTTGCGTCCCTTTTTCCCTTCTGTCACTTCTTCTGCCGTGCCAGCTCTTTTGAAAACTTCTTTCAGTTTATTTCCCTCTTCTTTTTTTCCCTCTTCGTGCTCCCTTTCTTCCCATTACCTTTCCTTTGCTGTCATCTACAATCTTACTCTGCCTTCGCCCACTTTCCTCCCCTCACTCTCTTTCTGTCCAACTCAGGATCTGTCGTCCTCTCTGAAGTTGATTCAGCTGATGGGGAGACCGAAATAGAGTCAAGGGTGTGAAACACAGAAAGAATAGAAGCAGACTCATCTCTCCCTCCCTCTGTCGTTCTCAGCGACAGATCTTTCATCTGCTTTATTGTTCAAAGCCTCGTCTGAGTTCAGATCCTGATTTCTCTCTGCGCCGACATGACGGGACAAAAGGAAATGGGCAGACAGACGGACACTTGTACAGAGAGAGGGGAGGTGCAGCGACGGGGAGAAGGAAAGACAAAGAAAGAGAGAGAAGGGCAAGGAAAAGAAGGGTGGGGATGAGGGAGTGATATTAGAACTGTATTAGTATGGCACCCACACTCACCCAGCCACTTCCTGTCACCATCGTCTTCTGTGTCTCAGATTTTCACTGATCTCATTACATTACAGAAAACAAAAGCAATAACCAGTCACACTTTATTGATGTCATAAAAACAGGATCACGCACTATGAACATTTCTAATTAAATTTGTTCCCGCTAAGCACAGAAACACCCCACCTTGTTGTCGACGTGCTCATCGGAATACTTGAGGCAGAAATGTCCGTGCAGGCGTGGAAATGTCCTGAAATTCTTACAATTCGAGGATTTCAGGTGGGAATACTCACAGAAACTGGATGTTAAATGCTCACTTGAGAGGAATAGAAATGGAGCTGAAGTACTTAGTGCAAAGTCACTTTTCTCTCTGATGTTAAATAGTAAAAAAAAAAAATGGAAAATACAAGTAAGATGTGGAGAACAACACCTCAGTCAAAGGAAGAGGGAAAATCAAGCTTAAAACCAGGAATGGTTACAGTCTCTCAGAATAATCCTTTTAGCTAAAATCACCTGCTGGGTGTAATGTGGCACATTCAGGGAGCTTTCAAAAGAGCCAGAAACAGCTCATTTGACCCCCCCCCCCCCCCCCCCCCCCCCCCCACAATCTGATTTATATCACAAACAGTAAAAAATGATGGGAAGATCCTCTCAAATCTACTCTTTAAAAAGTGGCTGCATAACATATGTAACACTCTTTGATTCTACTAAATACTAAGACTTTCTTTAAGGGATTATATTTCAATGTAGTAAAACCTAGTAAAGGTTAGTAAACGTAGTAGTAGTAGTTGGTAGAAATATGCAGTAAGCTCAGTGGTGTCGGGTGTGCGTCAGTGTGAAGCTGTGTAGGGGTGTTGTGAGTGCAAAAACAACACAAAGAAACTAAAGAGAAACTCAGCTGACACACAGCGCGGTGGCAGCCAAAGACAGAAACGAGGCGGCAGTCACAGCTTCATAGTCTGGAGCGCAGGGCCCAGGTGTTCCCAGCTGTCACCGATGAGTCCTGCCTCGTCCACCGGGGACCTGGAACACATGCAGAGGAAAAGGTTGAGATTATAGAGTGGTGGTGACACAATGTCTGCAATTCTGCATGGCAAACACCGTGAAGGACAAACACTGAAGCTGAACCTCCAGATATGGAAATTTTTTTCAGTGTCACTGATTTTTTTTAATTATTGTTATATCCAACAAATAATCTACACAGTGTATTAGGACAAAAAAATAGTTACAAATAAAGCTGAGTGACGAGAACGTTGTAGTATTAAAACTGTTTGTTATTGATTGTAATATTTGCAGGGTCCAATCATCTAGTTTCTGCCGCTTATCTGGGTCCATGTTGCAGCAGTCTAAGCAGAGACACCCAGACCTCCCTCTCCCTGGGCCACCTAATCCAGCTCTTCCAGGGAAACACAAAGGAAAATCTAAACTCTCCAGTGTCTCCATGAGTGTGTCCCATGTCTCCTGGTAGGACATGCTTGAAACACGTCACCTAAGGAGATGCCCAAACCCCCTCAACTGGGTCCTTTCAGTGTGGAGCAGCAGCTCTTCTCTGAGCCCAAATTATCAAGCTCCTCATGTTATCTGTCGCACCATTCGGGGGAAGCTCATTTCCTCCCCTTGTATCTATGATGTCATTGTTTTGGTCACTACCTCAAGCTCTCGACCATAAGTGAGGGTAGGAACATAGATCAAACGGTCAGCTGACAGCTTCGCTTTCAGCTCTCGTCACCTCGGTACATGGACCGCATCGCTGCTGATGACACACCAGTCCTTCTGTCAGCCTCCTGCTCCACTCTCCCCTCAATCATGAACAAGACCCAGAGATGGCACTCCACCCTTTTCCAGCTAAGAACCACGGCCTTGAAATTGTGGAGGGGCTAATTCTCATTCACACTGCTTCACACTTGGCTGCAAAACACCCCAAGTTTGAGCTGGAGGTCACCGCCTGATGAAGCTAAAAAATACAGAATCTGCAAAAAGCCGGGGGGTTGGGGGGGGAGTCAAACATGCAGCAAACAAGTCTGACTTATTTGTAGAGGGTTTGTAGTAATACCAGATGGTAGTAGACCCAGTCTTGCTAGTCATAGTATTACAGTAGTAATATCTCTACTGGTGGCAGGGACAACTTAGAACTCCTAGTAGTAATAGTAGAGTAAGTACAATAATAGCACAGTAATTACTGTATTGTTGTAGTAGTGTTAGCCTGAGTAATAGTAATTATCACTATTATAACAGCAGCTGAGCTTTACGCTGTACCGGGGAATTAAAAAAAAATCCCTGTGGAGTTTCTGGGTGTCATGACTCAGATATCCACTCGTGTGCATCTGTGTGCAGTTTCTCCAAAGAGCTTTACTTCCATAAAGTAGAAAACAAAAGGTAAAGAAAGACGGCTAACTGCATCCCTGCTTACTGAAGAGAAAATATCAGATCAGAGACGCTCTTTCATTGTCTTTGCATCTTCAGCCAATTAAATGCCTGAAAACACATGTTATATATTATCATGAGAAACAACTGATGCGGTTTCTTGTTTTGATAATTAAAAGAACTCCCATTGTCTCAGCTCTATAATTGCTAAAATGAAACTATTTTTAATGCCACAAACACCTATATGTAAGTACATATACATAGTACATATACACAGTACATATACACAGGCAAGCTCATGTAGAATGTGTGTATGTACACGAGGGTGTACACAAACTCAAACTCATGCTAAATGTTTCCGCACAAGTACAAATATGCATAAACACGGACTGCTGCACACAGTCGGTGGCAGTCAGAGTTGTGGAAGTATAAAGCATGAATATATAAGCAGCACGGGGGTGAAGCGTCTCTCCCAGCAGTTCCAGCCTCATGTTTTTCAAACAGTCAGAAAACTCTGGAAAACATGAGTCTCTCCGCTCCGCTGGGGGATCGCAGCAGCTCTAACAAGGAACCAGAGGAGCCCAGGCAGTTGTTAAAATAATAATATTTTTTCTTTAGAAAAGCATCCTCTTCTTGTTGTTTTTTTTTTTTTTTTTTTAAATCCCTGCTTTTGTTCAGCTCTCACACCCGTTTCCTCATTCACAGCTCTACCAATAAGAGCCAGTCTTCATGTGTGGATCCGCTCTGAAGCTATCGAGCCTTTTCTTCCTTTTTTTTACCTTTTTTTTTGTCGTGTTCTGCAGGTTAGCCTGTCACAGAGACTGGATTGAGCCTTCCTGGGAGACAGTGTTCTCCCTCTAATGTGGGTGTTGGAGTTAGTTTGGAAGATGCTCTTGCTTGTGTTAATCCTCGGGGAGATTTGCAGTATGTGTGACAGCCTCGCCCCCTCCTCCGCTAATTATAGTTATTGTATGGCATACTTTCAAAACCAAAAGGAAAAAAAAAAGTAATACTTCATTTCTGTTTTCACATCATTATTTAAATAACATGGATGGAGACACTTTTAGAGAAAGAGATTCAGAAGGGGATGAAATCCCATAAATGTTCAGATCAGAATCTGCAGTCACATTTGTTTACTTGGTCACTTTAGAAAGAATATTATATTGCTCTGATAGTAACACATTTATACTGCTCTTTCCCTTTAAAACTGCGACTCTCTGGATGACTTTAACAACCTGGCCATCTGCCTCTAAATGCAGATTTCAGGTACCCTCACAGAAACTTTGATGTTCTGCACATGCTCACCAAAGAGAAAAAGGAGCTCCCAAAGTAGCTTCTCATGGCTGATTAACCCTGACAATCAGCTCTAGGTTCCTTTTTTTGAAGTCCCAAACTAATTTGTTGTTTATTTGGTGCACATTTTAATTTACTGCTTATTGAATTAGCCCTAAAAACATCTGAAGGACTTTAAATAACGTCTCCAGGATTTGCGGAGTATTTCATCACGTACCTCTGTCCGAGGTGTGTGCTGCTAGCAGTCAGGACTTATTCCTGCACACGTCATGTGTGGAGTAGAATTGATTTTCTGTGGAAATGCAGCAGAGGATCTCAGAGAAGACTGCTTCACTAACAGAAGTGTTGTCCTGTAAAAGTGTCTCGACGTGTTCCTTAGAGACTCTTGATAACATCCAGCTGTTAACATAAAGAAGATGTTTGCACGTGTGGATGTGTTAGAAATTAGAGATTTACATGTCTGATATGAAATGATGTAAACACAGCACACGTGGCATGCAGAGTAACAAGGTTAATTCACAGACTGCATTAATTATTTTTCCACTTCTCCTTTCCGTATAATTTGTAATAATGTGTTATAGTCGTTTCCATTTATTTAATTTGTCATTTGTGCACTTCGTATACGACACACAGGCACTGTGACGGTTTCCCAGAAATTTCACGCAGCACACACATTCCTGGAACATTTCCATATTGTGCCTTTACCTCACTGTAAAGAGGTATATTATTTATTTATCAGTTTACTTCACTATAGTGAGGGCTAAGAGTTTGGTTAACCAGAAAACACAGAGCAAGTATTTTAACTAGTTACCTTAACAGCCATGTTTCCAATGAGCAATTTTATGCTGATTTAATATTTGATTCAGACCACCATGTGTGGATACAAGTAACAATTGTGTAACAGAGGTAAGTGCTAAGTTGTAGCACAAGAGTAGCAGAGTTTTTACCAGTATGATGCAAGTCCAGAGACTAGCTGGGCCAAAGTCACAGACAGCACAAAACATGGACGTAGATTCCAAGTCCGAAAAATGAAGCACCTTAAATCTGCATTCTGTCTGAAGGCCACCAGGTGGCGATAGCTGCGGTTGCAAAAAGAAAAACAGCTTTTTGATTCTGTAAACATTTTCCTGATAAGTTTATGGCAGGGATCCTCAAATCCAGGCCTGGAGGGCCGGTGTCCTGCAGGTTTTAGATGTGTCCCTGATCCAACACACCTGAATCAAATGGCTGAATTACCTCCTCAGAATGCAGTCAAGTTCTCCAGAGTCCTGCTAATGACGTCTGTATTTGACTCAGGTGTGATGAAGCAGAGACACATCTAAAAGGTGCAGGACAGGGGCTCTGAAGGCCTGGATTTGAGGATCCCTAGTTTATGGGCTCAGTCAAAATGGAGGATTATCCATGTTGTGCTTGTTGGCTAATGACTTGTGACTGACAACTCGTTAGCCAATGAGGAAGCGGTTTCACAGTCAGACCCACCTTTCCCCATCAATGTCTGTTTTGGTTTTTTAAACCAAGATAACCTCGAGGCTTCAAAACAGGACGTCAGAAACAGTGGATGAATGGATGATGTCACAGTAGCTATGTCCACTTTTTGTACATCGTCTATGTCGGCCACCCCCACTCCCCACTGTTCCCCTGCTGGTGAAATGTATCAAGGAATTTTTTTAAATATATATTTTGAATGTTTTGGTTTGTCTGCACAGGAAGTTTACTGTTTGTCTCCCTGCGACACATCAACACATTGGATTCTTACCGCACACCACAAAGTCACAAGTTACACAGAATTTTGTTGAATAAGATTAAAAAGAACCACAAACGGGAAAGGAAATGCATTTATAAAATAGACTGGGAGACTTCTAATAACTGGTTAAAGGTCAGCCTCAGAGAGTAATTCCTGGTTTCTGTCAGTTAAGACTGTAAGACTAAATTAATTTCCTTTAATGCTCATCATATGAGCATTGGTAACATGTCCCACATTTTCCCCACAAACACAAACATACCCACACAATGATGGAAATTCAATTTGTTGAGATCTGACTGACATAAACGCACTAGATAAATGTCATGATATCCACTTACGTTCACAAATTATTGTATTTTAAATCTGTGACTATTGTGTGTCTGCGAGTTTCACCATGATTTGTAACTCTTCCAGCAGCATAACCTTTGTTACTTTTCTTCACGCCAGAAGGCGGAAATTATTGTCTCTCTTATTATTAACAGCATCTGTACAGCTGTAGGTGCAAGTTGTTCCTCTGCAGCTCCACAGTTTTACAAATACAGTGTTTAGAAATGAAACATTTACCAACCAAACATTAGACGACCCCAATTATATGTAATTATAGATTTATAACAGAAGTGAAGATGAGGCCATTGCCTGGCTACTTTTTAATCTTCTGCAAAGTCCACCCCCCCCAAATGCCTTTCAAGGATTGAACCTGCCTCATTTAAAATAGTTGAATCCACAGAAACTATTCATTTGAGCTATTCATTCATTGGAGTCATTGACTCGGAAATTTTCCTAATGGAATTTTCCAGTAAAAGGAGAAATGAAGCATTATCAACTGTCCCTTGCTGTTTCTTCCCTCTTTTCTTCTCTTCCTCTCATTCAGGAGAAATGAAATCCACTGCTCCCTCATTCACCGTCGGTGTGTATAAATATGTAAATGGCTGTTGCCTAACCAGCCAAAACTAGGCCATCTTCTCCTCTGTGAACACCTGAATAGAAGTGAGACAGAGATAGTGGATAGAGAAGAAAAAAAGGAAAGGCCAGAGGTGAAAAGCTTACCAAAATATCTTCCTCCAGCAGGCGTGCTGCTCCTTTGCTCAGATTAAACTGACATTGTTCCATATCATGCCGCCCACGTAAAAGCAGAATGATATTATACTTATAATTCCCACATTTATTCCTGAGAATCGCACATTCTTTTTTTTTTTTTATAACAAAAGGTAACTTTTCAGTGAACTCTGTTTGCATACGCTGAGCACTTTCCACTGTTGCAAAAGAAGTTGATGATTCCTTTATGTTTGCAGATGCACAGAGGAGCACAGGAAGTTTAGACCATTAAAAGCAAACAGCAGGAACAGAGTCCTGAGGATGCAGCGCTTGGGGGCAAGTGCGAGTTTAGTTTTAGGCGATTTCACTGTTTTGCTTTTGTGTCTCAAGTGGAGTAATTAGACGAGTCTCTGATCTCGAGTAAAAACTAATATTCGGGAAATTAGTTTCAGTTTTATTTATACAGAACTGTGCAAAAGACTTTTTAATGTGGTCGTGAGCAACAGTTCTCCAGGTTCTCAGTCCAGTTCTTGAACCTGGCCATTTCCAGAAGACTTTTTTTTTTAAGGCACATAATAAAAAAAGTACCGAACTTAAGGGATGAGCCTGTGTTGTGTCTACACATAACAGATAAGTTAGCAAAGCACCAGTTTGAAGTGATAGCTTTAGGCGCTTTGTTACCAGCAGCCTGTTGCAAAAACACATAATTTGTTCCCGTTTCTTTAGCTGAATCTATGAGGTATGTCAATTTATGCAAAAACTGGGCACCAGGTGTTATGGGCCTCAACATTATTGAAGCGGTGTGGGATACAGAATGGGACCAAAGGCAGCCAACATCCAAAAAAAGAGCTTTGAATGTCCTTCAAGAAGCCCGGAGAACTTTTCCTGAAGGCTGCTTAAAGAAATGACAAAGTTTATTCCTTTCAGGGATCATGTACAAAAAGCATTAATCACATAAAATGAAAAGATGCTTTGTACCAGATTTAGCTCTCAGCTAATTTCTATCTGCACACGTACACACACACTCACACACACACACACACACACGTTTCCATCTCTCTTGTCTTATAGGCTGCATTTCCATGTATATTTGTATGTTTTAGGAAATTACTGCACCTATTTTTCATTTCCCAGGGCTCAAGACTGTTGTACCATACTGTATGAGGCCCCTTATGCTGTAAGGTTAAGACCCACCGGCTCTGATGCTAAGACTGTAGTATTAGAGGGGGAACCCCAATGATCTAATTGTGATAATAAGAAGCAAGAATTCCTCTTTTAACAGGAAGGGTGTAATACTGAGACCCAGTACCAGTTGTCGTTGTTTGGACCCAGAAGGTTGTAAAGGGCTGTTACAAAAGCAGGCTTTAAGTGAGGAGTAGGTGGCAATAAAGTACATGATTTATTAACAAAACCTTTATGAAACAAAATAAAACAGTTTGAGGGGATTCGAGCAAACGGAGGGAAACCAAATCACCTTCTCTGTCCTCTCCTACTCAGTCTCTGTACTTGAACATTTACACTTTTTTGCCTCTGTGCACCACCGCAGTGGATTTCAAATCAGACAATCAAGCTGTGACTGAAGGACAGATTTTTCAGCTCTGCCTGAAGTTTCGAACCCACAGACGTCACCAAATGCTACATTTCTTCCCTAGAGATGTTCTACTAGGCCTTCACTGCAGCCACCTTCAGTTGCTGCTTGTTTGTGGGTCTTTTTTTAATTTAGTTTTGTATTTAATAACTGATATATGGAAGCTTGTTTCTGCCACTAAAGAAAACAAATTGCCATCTGTAACTCAAAATTTTGAGTTGTTTTCTCAAAAATTCTGACTTATTAACTCAAATTTTGAGTTACTGATGGTGATTTTTTTTACTTTTATTTTTATTTTTAGTGGCGGAAACAAGCTTTCGTACTGATAAACATATTTGACAGGATCTTTTGCTCATCACACTTTAGTTCCCGTCTGCGGTCTTCCAGGCCTTCCTGTGTTGCCTCGGAGTTGCCCGGGACCTTCCTCCTTTTTAAAAATGTACCTGATTGATGATTTGGCCATTCAGCATTTTTGCTTTCTCTCTTATAGCTTCTTATAGTTTTTCAGCCTAACGAACAGCTACCAAATACAAATTCAACACGTGGAGTCAACTTCTTTTTTTAATTCATCATGGATTAGTGAGAGAACAGACCTCACCTGGCCATATAACTGTTCTTTGGTCAATTGTCCAATTACTTTTGTGCCTTTGGAAATGGGGGACTGTGTATAAAAACAGCTGTAATTCCTGAACAGTTTGTGCTGAACTTTTGTTAAATCCTTTGAATTAAAGCTGAGAGTCTGAACTTGAAACACATCATGATCAGTTGAGACATAATCCACTGCAGTGGTGTACAGAGGTAAAACTAGAGGGTCCTACCATTTGCACAGGTAGGGAAAGGGTGGGCAAAACACAAATAACCAGAATATAAATAAAGATAATCATAAAGATAATACTTGTCCCTGATGATATATAACTTAAATGTTACTCTCCCTCCTGCTCTTGTGTCCTTTTTACTCACTGCTCAGGACCTAATATGCAGAACCATCTTTACTAACACAAATTAACAGCTGATTCCCACAAAACACGGGTGAGCCACAGAAGAAGTAAATGAAAAAACAATCATCAACACAATGAACTCAATTCACAATGAATCCAATTAACAAACCAAATTGAATACCAAAATAAATGATAGAAACGCATCATGTGATAATGGTAACAATCACACACCCCATTAATGATGCTGGGAAGCAGGAGGACAGATCGCTGTGTAAACTTTGATGAGACTGTTTCCTCTATGACAGCAGAACACTTGAGGTGACTCAGAGCTGCAGCATCGTTTAGCGTGTTTGCTTACCAAGGTGAACCAGGGCATCCACACATCTTGACAGGTCATATTTTCCCCACCATACGTCAAGCTTTCCAATATTTGCTGCTTAATGATTGTCTTGGTGTCTGTCTTGGTGGACTTGATTTTTAGAAATCAAAGCGCAAAGGAGAGTGACACCAGGTTCACTGGAGAGGCAACCACAACACAATCCCCCAAAGGGAATGGTTTAGCAGGTGGTGGCTTCAGACCATAGCTCTCTCTTTATCCCTCTTGGCTGATTTTTATCAGATTTTCCTTTTTCTTAGTGTCCTCATTACTGCTGGTAGCATGAGACAGTACCTGCAGCCCATTCAGGTTGCCTGGCTAGTCCAGCTTCTCTGGGATGGAACATGAAACGAGGTTTGCTGTGTCACAGTCTCAACCAGTATCTGCTCCTTTGTGCGAGGAGGAACAGCACTGCTAGAGCCCTACAAAATTACCTCCAGGGGGCTCCTCATGTGCATGTTCCTGACCAAAGTGTCAGACTCCAGGGTGGCGTGAAGCCCAGCGTCCTTTAGTGGGATCTGTGTTCACAGACCAGCACCATGCAGACTGATTGGAGACCCTTCACCACCGGCACCCTGTTCTCTTCACAGATGATGCTGCAGGCAGCATTCGCCTCAGCAGACTCTTAGTGTGCACCTGCTCTCATCATGCATTCCCTTACTTTTTTTTTTTTTAAAAACAGTATAGTTTACTCATCTGTCATATTTTGTACTGATATGCATTCTGAAAAGACACAGAAGAGAGTTATGTATGAATCATTTATGCAAGTAATTATAAACCAGCTGTTCAGTGTTTGTGCTGGAGGATCCAGATCAGTGACCAACGTGTTCCATCGAGAGGAGAAACCATTTACCAGCATGTGACAGAATTCAGTCCCAAAACGATCTCCTCTCGATTGCAAAGTCTCTGTGTCTTTGTGTCGGTGAGTTTTCTGCCAGGAGGGAGACATAGCTGGACAGGGGGGCACAGAAAAAGGCTGAGAGGCAGAACAAGTGAAGGACAGAGGGAGAGAAAAGTGTTGGAGGTGTTAATCGGAGGCTGCAAGCAGGTATGTGTGTGTGTGTGTGTGTGTGTGCGTGTGTGCGTGTGTGTGTGAGAGCAGGTCTGACAGTATCTCAGGGCTACATCAGGGCCCATTAGTATTTTGCAGCACGAACACACATTTTGACAGGTCGGCCGCCACCGCCTGCAGAGAGGGACTGTGTGTGTGTTTGTGGGTGTGTGTGGGTGTGTGTGTGTGTCGGTTTTGACCTCCCCTTTCATGCGTTTATCTCACCTCCAGATGAACTTTGATGAGCCAGCGTACACTTTCACAACCACAAACACACAAACAGCAGCCGCTCCTCATCAAATATAAATTATTTTCCCACCATCTGAGCAGAAATATTCACTAAACACACTTCTCATATGCTATCATTTTTTTCCTCTCCTCTTCTTTCCCCTTTTTTCCCTCTTTCTCTTATCTCTCTCTTTTTGCATTGTTGTGCTTTTGTTTCCTCTGGGTCTTCGTCTCCTTTCCTCTTCATCACTTTCCTGTTAACAAACTGTGGGCAGAACAGAGCGATGCAGCTTCAGAATGGGCTTTATGGAGGGAGTACACGGGGAGATGTTAAAGGTCCAGTTTAGTGTTTTTGGCTGATAAATGAAAACGTTTCTGCCTTTTTTGCGTTTGTGTTTCTTATTTTTTATCTCCAGTGGATGAACAGATTTTTTTTGTGATTTATGTTAATAATAGATGTTAATTGAGAATCACTTCTGATCACTTCTTATTTCTCTTTCTTTCTTGTAGCCTTGTTTTTTTCTTCTGCTTCCATCTTTTCAGTCTCATCTATTTTCCCTCTGATGTCTGTTTCCTTGTTTTTACAGCATGGACATTTCTTCATTTCTTTGCTCTCTTTTATTCCTTTTTAACTTACAGTACACTTCCTGCTCTCCTTTCCTTTAATCATCCCTCTCTGTATTATATCATAGATTCATTTTCTTGTCACTTTGAATCCCCTCATCTTCTTCTCTCCTTACTTTGTCATCACAGCATCTCACATCCTTTTCTTCCTCTTCTCCTCTTCTCTCACACCTAGTTTGTATCTCTGTTCCCTCTTCTCCATCTTTTTTTCCCGCATTCCCCTGCTTCCTTCTCTGTTTGTGTGTGTTCTCTTTAGCTTTGACGCAACAGGGAGGTAACACACACACACACTAATACACACGCACACACAGACACGCACACGCTTTGGGAGTATAAAAGCTTGTTCATATCAACTCTAACATCAGTCAACTGTCAGCACAACTTTTATCTGTACATCTCTGTCTCTCTCTCTCTCTGAATGTCTGTCACTGTCTCTCGACCTCAATCATTTTTCATTCAGTCTCTCTCTCTCAAACGTATACACGCACACACACACACACACACACACACACACACACACACACATACAGACTCTCACACAGAAGCGGCTCGTCTTTATCTTCTTATCGTTCCTCTCTGGTAGAGCTGCTGAATAAATCAACTGCAGCAAAAACCAGAGATGGAGACAGGGAGATAGGGGGATGGAGGAGGCAGAGAGGGGCATGATGGGATATGATATGACAAATATATATATTCCTGCTCTCACCCAGAAAAAGGGAGAGACAATGGAAAAGGAAAGAGTAAAGGAAGAAGGAAGAAAAGAAGCAAAAAAATACAGAAAAAAAAATCTGAATTCAAAGAAACAATGATTGCAATGATGTTCTGTGTGTGTGTGTGTGTGTGTGTGTGTGCGTATGTGTATCCCAAATTTACCCACATATCAAAAGTCACATTCACTTCCTTGCATTTCATGTAAAGTTTGACAACATGCAAATGTGTCAAGTGTTCCTACTAAACTACGGCAGCAGTAGCATAAAATAGTACTCCACTGTGAAGTCAGTAGGGACTCTGTGTAGCCTATTTTACCTGTTATACAAGGGGTTTGTGGAGCATGAAGTATGCACACTCATGTACACACATCAATGTGATGTGGACAATATACCTAATGTGCAACCCTGTAAAGGCAAAAGTGCCTTTCTCCAGTCACTTGTTTTATAATATGCCATTTTTGTGCCATCATGGAAGGACAGGCCTCTGCACGGCACCACCAGCAGGTACCGTAGAAGAAGTGGCTGATATAGAAAAATCCGACCAATGGCTGGACAAAGCTGGACTGACTGACAGCACAGAGGTACTAATCCTGGCATATCCCTGAGACAATCCAGCACATAACAGCATGGTGCAAGATGCAACAGGCAGGTCATACATGGAACGCTATAACCAAGTTGCTGGCATAGTATACAGGAAAATCTGTGCCGAGTATGAGCTGGAAGTGCTGAGGCCAAAATGGGAGAATGATCGAGCTAAGATCCTGTGGGACTTCCAGATACAGACGGACAAACTGGTGATGGCTAACCAACTCAGTAAATACCAAGGGCTCAGGGAAGAGCTAGAGAGGATGTGGAAGATGAAGGTAACAGTGGTCCCTGTGGTAATCAGAACACTCGGGGCAGTGACCCCCGAACTGGGAGAGTGGCTCCAGCAGATTCCTGGAACAACATCTGAGATCTCTGTCCAGAAGAGCGCAATCCTGGGAACAGCTAAGATACTGCACAGGACCCTCAAGCTCCCAGGCCTCTGGTAAAGGACCCGAGCTGGTAATACATACACGTCTCAGTAGCACATCTTATGACCTCTCCTGCAACACACCTGGGGAGGAACGTTTTCATCCCTAAACCGACTTAGGTGATCACCATCTTTCATCACATTTACGAGCAAAGTCCAATCCTCCAATCTCATTGTACATCCTGTATAATGACAATAAAGGCATTCTATTCTATTCTGGGGCTGCTGATCATAATCTTTCATTTTTCTTTGAGGAAATCAATTTTAATATAATTTATATAGATGAAAAAAAAAGGCAGGAAACAACAGTAAGTGTAAAGTTTGTGCTATGAGGAAAAAGAGTTAAAAATTCAAAAAAACTACAGCAGACAAACAAAGTGAATCCAAGAATACCAAGAAAATGAACCTGAACAGAGACTTTCTCGTCTCTGTTCAGGTTCAGGTTCATCTTCTATTTTTGGGGTTTTATTCTTGCCTCCCAAGTGGCCCCCTGTGTCTTATCTGTGGGCCACTTGGGAGGCTAGAATTAAAAACCCCAAAATAGAAGGAAAACACAAGAATATGAATAACTCTCGATAAACAGTAACATTAACTAGAACGTACCCATTAGTCCTCATTCTATGTAAGGATCCTAGAGAATAAAAAGAAGATCAGAATCTCAACAACTAGAAAACACCTGATAATACAAAAACCTCAAAGGAGCTCAAAACCCTAAAAGAAACCCAACCCAAACAGGTATCGTGAGAGAAAAGGGAAACCAAAAAAAGGACTGTGTTTAACTTCTGAAATCTGCTTTGGAAATATTGTTTTCCTACTTCATCTCTGTTCCTCCAAACACCAAAAAAAAAAAAAAGAGGGAGGGAGAGGAAAAAAAAGAAAAGAGAAATCAAATTGCGAGTTAATGAGGTGCTGATGGTATTATTTCACAGCCGGGTGCTCGTGCGCACTGACTGATGCTGCGTGCCGACCTGTTAATACAACAAATTAGGAGTTGCGCTTGTGTTCTAACCCACAGCAGATCTCAAGAGGAGGTTCGATGTTTAGCTCAAGGACACTCAGATGATGCACACCGAGTTGAACCCACAAAATACTGGAAATGTGGCACAGAAGAACTGCTGGTACAAAAACTCGGCTGATTTGATATTAGTTCTTGTTGAATGTGTTGTGAAATAATTACGCATGACCCAGCTGACTCAGTCTTGGTTGTCTTCCAAGATTGGAAACAATGTTTATGTTTAGTGGATGAATCCATAGGCACTGTTATCTGAGGCATGAATGTGGGTAATGAAGGTAAACTTCAGAGACTTTTAAAGTGTTTTTGGTATCTTCTTTTTTCACGTCTGGAAAGTAGATACGTCTTTTTGCCTTAGATTTTTCTGTCAAAAATATATATATCTTATCTTTTAAGCTATAAAATTTGGCAACAACAGGGAGGAGCTCACTGATCCTTCTTCCTGGGAAATATGTTGGGTCTTGGTTTTTTTAAGCACTGTGATATGAACATGCTTGGAGATAGTCGTGAACTGCTGCAACACTCGTAAATTTAACTCAGTGTTACAAAATGAATCGCGTCGCCTTTAAAGCGATCAAATAAAGTGAATCAAAGACAGCAGATTTCTGATCAATCGGAGCTGCACTTAGTGAGACTTTTGCTTACCTACAAACAGTAAATCAGTCATTTCTGTTCAGATTTTGTTTTAACAGCCTGAACAGCTCGAAGGGGAAACAATTCTTTGGACAGATGAAACCGAGATTAACTTGAACCAGAATGATGGGAAAAGAGAAGAATGGAGAAGGAGAGAAGTGGTTCATGATCTGAAGCATACCACATCATCGGTCAAACATTATGGCATGGGCATATGTGACTGCCAGTGGAGCTGGGCCACTAGTGTTTATTGGTGATGCATGCAGGATGAATTGTAAGCTGCAGAGGGCTATACTCCCTGCAAAACTGATCAGACAGCACTTCACAGTTCAAATGAATAACGGCCCAAAGCAAACTACAAAAGCAACCCAAGAGTTTCTCATGGCAGAGAAACAGGATTTCTTCAGTGGCCAAGTCATCTGATCTCACCCCAGTAGAGCATGCTTTTCACTTATTAAATACAAAACTGTATGTCAAAGGCCTAGTATTTGATCTGCCACATTCTTATAAATAATGCCTTCTATATTTCACATTTTGTATTGATCCTCTTGTAACAGTATAACACAGGGAACTTTTTTTTAGATCAAAGGAAATGGGTAAAACCAATCACATTTTTCTTGCTTATGTGTGGAATTTTTAATTGAATATTCTGACCTCGTCGCCTTCTGCAAACAAATAATGAAACACATTACAGAAGTAGATTAGGTGAGCTGCAGAAAAGCTCATGTTCGGCTGGTTAATGGTGCAGTGTGTTTAGGTATACACACACACACACACACACACACACACACACACACACACACACACACACACACACACACACACACACACACACACACACACACACACATTTGAAAAAGGTGAGCTTCTTAAAAATAAAGGCCAGAACAGACCAAGCAGACTGTTTCTGTTGGAAAATGTCACCAATCCATCAATCTGATAGGTAAAGGCCAGTCTTCTCATTATACAGTGCGTCTGGACGTGCGTGTGTGTGGGTGTGTGTGTGTGTACATGCCTCTGCTCTTTTAGAAGAAAAGGCTGCTGACCCAGCACACAATGCTTTTCAATGTATTTTAATGAGCATAGTGGTGATCATCTATAATTCATTTTCAGCATGTCTGGTCTGATCACTTGGTTACTGTATGTGTGTGTGTGTGTGTGTGCTTACATGTATGTGTTATGGTATACAGCTGAAGACAATAGCACTCTGGTATCTTTTAAAATAAAGTAATTCCAGGAATATAGGAAATAATCTCATATTAATCACTGAAACACACTCTGTCTGTCTGTCTGTCTGTCTGTCTGTCTAATACACCAGGGTCACATGAGCCAATGTGTGAATCAAGGTGTGGGTCATTACGGTCACATGGTGTGAGTGGTAACATGTCCTCCAATCCAAACAACAGTACCAGTTGTTTCTGCAGGCCCTGAAATATGAGTGTTTCCAAAAAGAGCACTTCTACCCGTGGCTTCTCGTGGCATGTGGTTTTATATATATATTAAAAAAGGGATAGTTTATTTATTGTTTTAATGTTTGTGGTTGCAATTTGTGCCAGTTAGTCCACGTACACCTTTCAGCACTCTGAGGAAATTCATAATTACGTATTTTTTCAGGACTTGCCGGAGAAAACTGAACACGTTATTCACATGCACTTCCGTACATGACCGCTTAATTTCATTTTAAAAGGTAGATATTGGTCTGCAGAAAAGACCAGTACGGTTGGAGGGCAGGCCCACCCAAAGAGATAAACTTCCATGCATCATTACGTGTGTGGTGAAATATTTCAAGTGGGTTTTCTTGTTTTTTTTGTTTTATTACTATAGTCAAAAGAAGATTGTCATTTCCATTGTTAGTAATTTTATATTTGGTAGCATGGGTTTTTTTTCTATGTGGATATATGGAACACCAGAGGCAGGGAGAACAGCAGCACCCACAGGACAGAGCAGACGTGCAGTGACAACAGACGTGACACTAATCAGTCAGACAGAGCATGGAGGGAGGAACTAGTATGGAGGTGGTTTGACAATTAAACATTAGATGGACACGAGCTGAGCCGTCAGCTGATGCGGTGGTCTCACTGGTCATGGTGGACCAACCCAAATCCTCCCGGCCCGGCCAAATTTGTTTCATCATGATTGGAAAGTCAACACGCTGCACTTTGGGAACTGACAGTGAGCTCAGCTGAACAAATGACAGTTTATGGTCGTTTAGTTGGAGGATTCTTCGCTCATTCAACATTTACTGGACTTTACCTTCAGAACAGTTCATTTTTATCTGTCTTTCAATTAATCATTTTACAATGTGACATGCTTTTCCCTGAGTCTGTGGATTGCTTGTATTCAGTAATGGTTCTCTCTTTCTGTAGGTGCACCACTCTTCACTACGACTCGGACCTTCCTTCAACCTCCATCATCATCACCTTTCACAATGAGGCCAGATCCACTCTGCTGCGTACCATTAAGAGGTAAACACACATCTGAGACTTTTATACAGCAGAACTCATTGGTAAAAAATTGTGCTACATAGCTCAGAGAGGGATCAGGGAGGATTTTGGGTATTAGTTTTTAAATATTAAATTGCATCTTAGATGGTGGCTGATAAGCACAGAAACATTCAGCAAAGCCTCCACAAACACACATACGTTTACACTCTCTTGACCCTCAATCTCTGAACCATCATTCTGTCAGCAGGTTACCACAACCACATTCAGCACAAACAGATACACAAACACACACATACAAAGTTTTGGCCTGAGTTCAGCTCATTATACCAGTCAGTCAGCAGGGACTGGCTACGTCTCTTCACTATCACAGAGGACATTTTGTGGTTTGTGTGTGTGTGTGTGTGTGTGCGTGTGTGTGTGTGTGTGTGTGTGTGTGTGTGTGTGTGTGTGTGTGTGTGTGTGTGTGTCCCTTCAGCCCTTCTCACAGCTCTGCAGTTTTCAACCAATTAAAAGACAATCTGTCTCCCTGGGCCCCTCTGCTCCCTTTGGCTCTGTGTGTGTGTGTGTGTGTGTGTGTGTGTGTGTGTGTGTGTGTGTGTGTGTGTGTGTGTGTGTGTGTGTGTGTGTGTGTGTGTGTGTGTGTGTGCAGTGGTGACTTGGAGCTAGAAGTAGTTTAGCTGCCTTGTATTTTTACTTTGTGAATTTTGAACGTTGGTGCTCACCAGGGTGCTGTAGATCCTCTGAAGCTTCCACGCTGCTTCAGTCTGCTGTGCTCGGCATTAAAACATTTACAGATAAATGTACATTAAAGACATTAAGCTGTGTATTATTTTTATTAATTCACATATTTATGTATTTTTACTGCCCTTAAATACCACTTAATATAACAATAAAATACGTTTTTTACAACAGAAATAACAGGCAGCATGAGAATCATGGTTTTGATGGATACAATCTTTTTCCAATCATCTAGTGTCCAGTTTTGGTTTGACATTTAGAGACGCTCATCAGTTTGACACTCAAAATAAACTTTATAAAATTTTGCCCTCAAAGAATAATGACACACAATCAAAAAACTGTGCTTGGGGACAATCTCTCCCTAAAGCCATGTTGTGTGTCGCTGGTGTTTATTTTTTAGAGACGTGTTCAGATCTTGAATACATTCACACTTTGCAGCCCTTTGTGTTGTGGGTGTGGCTGATGATTGGGTTGAAATTCAGCTCTGTTAAGCAGCAATTCCTGTTTTTGTTTACACTAAAGGAGCGGTGTCTTAACAGTAATTGGCCACTTTGACAGCAGTACTTCAGCTGGTGTCTTTACAGGGAGAGTGACGCACACTTAACTGAAGCCCAGACGAGTTAAGGGTGCTACAACAGATCACTTGACATTTGCAGATTTTCTGAGTCAGTGCAGCTGACAACAGCATAAACAGGCAACAGACAGAAATTGGTGATGATATGAGTAATGAAACAGGACCTGTGGAATATCTTGTCAGTTGGAAGCTGCACATGCAACTGTTTTTGAGAGAGAAATTTTGAAACAAATGTATCAGTTGAGATGTTATCATGTTGTTTGTTTGTTGCTATCACTGCTTACTAATAGTTTCAAGGGTTTAATATCATTACAGGCTATCAAAAATGTGGCTAAACGTACCCTGAATGTTTCGGTTCTTTGTGGTCCTGCTTAACTGCATTATAGAGTTCTTGCTAAAGACCTTGCTAGACATTTCCACAAGCACACGAATCCCAAATGTGTATAAAGCTGCCCCGAAGAAAAGACAAAACACTAAACTGAGAGTTAAAATATTGAACTGGAGAGAAAAAAAAAGCTTCAACATCACTCTTTGTCCTTATCCCGACATCTTCACTGGCTCACGAAAAGTTTCCAGAGATTTTGGGTTTAGTGAAACTTTGTAGACTTTTCTTCTTTTAAGAGGCTTTAAAAGACATTCAGTCATAGACAGCAGACAATTGAAGTCTAATTTCAAGAGACAATATTCAAGCTGGAGAAAAAAAAAAGAAAAAAGAAACACTTGAATAGCCAGATAATGGAGAGATAAGTTTTCTTTTTACTATCTGCAATCATGTTTTGCTTCAAGGACTCTGAAAACATTGAAAATGTATTGAATGCCTACAATTACATTACAAAGGGCTGTAATTTTAGACCTTTGTGTGCTTTAGGGCTCGGCAGTATGCATGCTGAACTTTAATAAGTTTGATTGGAGACAATGATGGGTACTTTGAAAGCTTTTCATCTTACGATCAAAGAGTTGCTTTCTGAGGGAGACCCGGGCCTTGTCGATATTTAATCAAGGTCTGATCCTGAAAATTGATCTCATCTTCTCTGTCTCCACTGGGCAAGAGATAAGCAGGCTGCATGAGGGAGAGAGAGAGAGAGAGAGAGAGAGGGAGAGAACGACAGGAAAAAGAAATGTGGAGCTTTTGGGATATTTGGTTTTAATAGATTTAGCTTGTTTTGGTTCTCTGTGTGTGCGCGCGTGTGTGTGTTCACGTAAAGCAGCCTCTTGAGCTGCAAAGGCTCGATTTTTTTTTTCCAAAGGAGCATCAAATGGAAATGGGGGAATCAGAGAAAAACCGTCTCCAATACTGCAAATATTATTGTATGAGATCAGTGCTGTTATGTCATGTTTACTGTGGCAGCACATACAGATGAAGACTATATATATATATATATATATATATATATATATATATATATATATATATATATATATATATATATATATATATATATATATATACACATATATATATATATATATATACATATATATATATATATATATATATATATATATATATACATATAAAATCGAGTTTAGTGCATTTCCCTGTTCGTTATCTTTTAAACTCATTTTACATCTGCAGCCAGATGCACACTGAATGTTAATTGAGTGGAGAAAAGGGTTAATTAAATGTCCTGGTGTGATATTTGTTTTGATATCCAGCCTGCACTTATCATGTGTTTTTGTTTACATTCGTTCAATTAACCGCTGATTGTGGTTCATTTTTTCTCTCTGTGTGAGGGCACTCTAAACACAATGACACGCAAACTGCATTAAGCTACATCCTTCATGTGCCGAGCAGCACGCACACGCTGGGTGTTATCAACATATCTGTTACACGTGCTGTTTTTGCAAAATAAAGCACAAGATTGGTTGAGAAGGGACTCATTCTCTTACTTTGAGGGACATTTTTCCATTTTCTGTTGACTAGCAAACAGCTTTGTATAAAATTATATATATTTTCAAGTTAGTGCTGTTAAATCTGGAGATGGGCACTTTTGAAGTGTTTTGTTGTTGTGGAAACATTTTAGGCACAGTTACACACTCAGCAACATTTTTAAACCCCTTTTTTTTTTTAAATAGTCCAACAAAATTAAACTAAAATGTAACAGAAATGTAAAACATTAACAAAATTAGCATGAGGAAGCAGCTGGTCTTTGCTAACCCTGTTCATCATTGCTGAGTCAGTTAGAATGGAGGGTTCACCTGTTTTTACTGCTTTTATTGGTTATACTCAATACTTAAAATATACATAATTTTGATTTGAGGTGTCTGCAGATATTTTTGCTTGCTTTTGTAATATTAGAAAGTGAATGAACCACAGTCTTTGTACCAGTTTAACAGACTTTCCTTTTGTACAGTTTGAATGTATTTCTTTAGTAAGGTCGAGCTTTAAATTTGCCTGGGAGATAAACCTCAGGGAGGCATCTAATTACCCACTTGATCCATCAGTCAGTCTGTAATCCAGCCAAGCAGCCATCCTGCTCCGCTCAGCAACCAGCACTCACTGGAAGTGTAGAAATGCCACATCTAGATCAGCACCAGCTCAGCACTTTCTGATTCAGTGGTCCTAAAAAGTGCACAGTAAAGAGTCCAGATCACTTCCTTTACAACTGATCACTCAGGATTTATTAGGCAGAGGAAGAGGCAGATTTATAGTCCCTGCTTTCTTCTGGAACTTCACTGTTTTTATTAATCCTTTCTCCCACTCTCTTGGCCCCTTGTCATATACTTGTACCTGAATCACTATCCCTTTCATTTTGACCTAAAACATTTCTAGCCATAAGAAAGTGTTTCTAATACATAGGAAATACCATAATTTTAGATGCAAAAAAGATATATGTTTAAAATGCACTGGATTGTTTGATGAATGTGCATTGCTGTTTCTGTATACACTGCTCAAAAAATTAAAAGAAAACCTTTTAATCAGAGTATAGTTTCATCAATTAAACCTCTGGGATATTGATGTGGGCAGGTAAGTAGCAGAGGGGGTTGTTAATCAGCTGCTTTGGTTTTCATGACATTAACAACAGGTGTACTAGAGGGGCAACAATGAGACAACCCCCAAAACAGGAACACTTTTGCAGGTGGAGGACACTGATATTTCCCTCCTCATCTTTTCTGACCCCCCCCCCAGTTTTGCATTTGGCCAGGGTCAGTGTCACTGCTGGCAGCATGAGGTCATACCTGGACCCACAGAGGCTGCACAGGTAGTCCAACTACTCCTGGATGGCACATCAATATGAGCCACTGCCAGAAGGTTTCTCCCAACACAGTCTCAAGAGCATGGAGGAGATTCCAGGAGACAGACAGTTACTCTAGGAGAGCTGGACAGGGCTGTAGAAGGTCCTTAACCCATCAGCAGGACCAGTATCTGCTCCTTTCTGCAAGCAGGAACAGAATGAGCACTGCTGTAATGCTGGTTGTGACATCGTTCAGTTTGGTGATGGTCTGGGGAGAAGTATCTATGGAGGGATGCACAGACCTCTTCAGGTTGGGCAACAGCACCCTGACTGTAAGTAGGTATTGGGAAGATGGTGCAGTGGGTCCTGGGTTCCTCTTGATACCCGGCCTCATGTGGCAAGATTATGCAGGCAGTCGCTGGAGGAATTGATACCACAGACTGGCCCCCACAGTCGTCTGACCTAAATCCAATAGAACACCTCTGGGACATTATGTTATGGTCCACCTGGTGCCGACAGGTCGCACCTCACTATCATGGAGCTCAGTGATGTCCCGGTCCAGCTCTGGGAGGAGATCCCCCAGGACATCATCTGTCGTCTCACTAGGAGTGTGCTCCAATGTTGTCAGGGATGTATACATGCATGTAGGAGCCACACAAACTGCTGAGGACCATTTTGAGTTGCTGCAATGACATTTTGGCAAAATGGACCAGCCTGCTGCATCATTTTTTCATTTAGACTTTGGATTCAGTCCTCTGCAGGTTGATCATTTTCATTTCCATCAAGCAATGTGGCATCCTTTCATTCCAAACACAGTTTTTATCCTTATACATATCCAGCATTTTCCCATTGAGATCTGATTTGTTTTCAAAGTGTTCCATTTTTCTGAGCAGTATATTACAGGTGCTGGTCAGAAAATTAGAATATCATGAAAAAATGGATTTATTTCCGTAATTCCATTCAAAAAGTGAAACTTGTATATTATATCCATTCATCACACACAGACTGATATATTTTAAATGTTTGTTTCTTTTAATTTTGATGATTATAACCCCAAATTCAGTATATCAGAAAATTAGAATATTACTTCAGACCAATACAAAAAAAGGATTTTTAGAAATGTTGGCCAACTGAAAAGTATGAACATGAAAAGTATGAGCATGTACAGCACTCAGTACTTAGTTGGGGCTCCTTCTGCCTGGATTACTGCAGCAGTGCGGCGTGGCATGGAGTCAATCAGTCTGTGGCACTGCTCAGGTGTTATCAGAGCCCAGGTAGCTCAGATAGTGGCCTTCAGCTCTTCTGAATTGTTGGGTCTGGTGTATCGCATCTTCCTCTTCACCATAGCTTATAGATTTTCTATGGTGTTAAAGGTCAGGCGGGTTTTCTGGCCAATGAAGAACAGGGATACCATGGTCCTTAAAGCAGGTACTGGTAGCTAATTTTATGACCAGCACCTGTATATAACCCCAACATGTACAATCGTGTGAAAAAGAACATTTTCACAGGGCTCTCTGCAGGACATCCTATTATTCAGTAGCTTCCTTTAGCACCAGTAGGTTGGAGTAAATATTTTCTATATGATTTTATGTCTTTCACATTGCTGTGGAGGGATTTTGGCTCACTGGTCTTTACATCATTGCTTCAGTTAAGTGAAGTTTGTGGACATTTGTTCATACACTGTCACATTTTAATCAGGTGCAGGTCTGGACTTTAATTGGGCCATTGCAACACCTTGGTTCTTTTCTTCTTCAACCATTCTGTCCTGCTGCACGACCCAGTTGGGGCCAAGCATTAGCTGTAGGACAGATCGCCTCATATTTGACTCTAGAATACTTCAGTATACACATGAAGTTCATGGTCGGCTCAATGATTGTAAAGTGCCCAGGTCCTGTGGCTGCAAAACACACCCAAAATCCTCACCCCTTCATCACTGTGCATGACAGTTGGTATGAGATGTTTCTGCTGTGTTTAGTTTTTCTTAAATTTGCCTCTGTACATTATAGCGAAACAGTATCATACCACGAGGAAGTCCCTGCAGATGGAAAAATCTTCTTTTGACTATAACAGACCTCAGTGAAATATGTTTTTTAAATCAGACAGGATTTAATGTTGCTGAATACCGAACCTTTCCTAGATAAATGTATTTGGCATCCGCATTCGCTCAGAATAATTGTTGTACTCAGCATGTAAATGATACTGTAACATTACATATCATTAGTAATGAGACGCTTTTCCATCTAGATACCATTCATTGCTTCCGTGAGACATTAGATTAACACTGATGAGCTTATACATACAGCATCGTCTAAATAAACAGTCATGATGAGAATGTAATTAGTGACTATAAAAATAGAACTCTGCAAATTAGTGGGGACAAGACTTTATTTAATGTGGACAAACTAGCACTTTGATTTCAGACTGAGGCTGATAAATGTAGATGTATAGTGGTAGATCAGCACTGATGAGACAGTATTTACTGGGTGCAGAAATATGGCATAATGCATCACTGGTGGCAAGACAGAACAGAACATATCGAGTGGCTGAATCAGGATTTCCTTCCAAGAGAGAGATTTTCTACAGATGGATTTAAGACGTAGTGAAAAGGGCAAAATATACAGTTTTTAAAAAAAGATCCATCAGCATTTAATACCATATATTTTAATATTGCATTGATATCAAAAATATTTTAAGAATATGTATTTAAGGGATATTGGACATCTGCATAGAAAATGTCTCATTGCTGTCAGAGATCCTGATAGAGAAATAGGTTGGAGGAAGATGGCAGGATGTGGATGAATGGAAAGATCGGTAGATTCACAAGTGGAGAAAAAAAAGAGTGATGAATTACTCCAGCAGGGGAGAGGACAGAAGAGCCGGCTGTCAACGAAGCAATCAGGCAGAGAGCGTTTGGAAGAAAGAGGGAGGCAACCGAGCTGAAGTATGAACAGAAAAGGCGAAAACAGAATTTTGACCCAAGCAAAGCCTCATAGTCTATAAATACTTAAAACTAAATTAACTTCTCACCTATGGAAAAAAAAAAAGCTTATTTACAGTTCATATACCCGTCCACATGAAGGACAGAGTGGCAGTGTGTTTTTACCATAACCAACCAGCCAGAAGAAATCGAGTTCCCAACAGTTGAAAGCATCACTTCTCAGCTGTAAATAAAAACCTGGGCAGCAGAGTGCCAAGACAAACTAAAACCGGTTTTCTATTTACTTCACACATTCAGAAACACATCTCTCGAAGGCTTTTCAGTGCACAAACAAAGGTGGAATTTATGGTTTAACAAATCAAGCTAGACGAGGTTTTGGTGATGCAGAAATTTCCACAGTTAGTGGTCAAGGTGAAGTGTTGACTGAGGGGGGCGTATGAATCAGTGCACGCAGCACAGACCGATATCTGCAGCTTCACTGAGGCTGATGATTTTTTCTCAGGTGTTAACGAGCCATTTATCATATTTTTCTCACCGAATTTAAAGACATTTCTAGGTGAGGATGACATCATCAAAGAGTCAAATACTCTTGGGGGCTAGGAAATTATCTCCTGATCAGTTATTAGTTATCAGTTATTAGCAAACAGGATGTGTAGTCTGTTTACAGAAGATTCATTATCAGAGTAATGTGTTGATTAATTAGCAACAGAATGCTATTTTCATTTTGTTCTATCACAGATATGCATTTTATAGACGGCTTTTATTGCTTTTATTCAAAGTGCCTCCTTCTGCTCCGAGTGCATGCACACCGAGTATACATGGCTCCTGCGGGAATTGAACCCCTCACCCTGGCAGTCACACAGCAACAACCATTTAAGATCAGCACTATCACTGCCAAAGAGTGAGGTTAAATTCCCATCGGGACCCACACCTGCCACTCTTAAAAATGCACGCTCTTAAGGCACTTTGGATGAAAGCGCCCTCCAAATGGCTGCTGTAGGTAATGAAAATTTTTCAAAAAATTCTCAACTAAAATTGATATATAGAGTGTTGGAAATGAGCAGCGCAGATATAGAGCTGCTATTCTGTGGCAGCCGACTGCGGTATTGTCAGCGGTGATAATATTTTCTGTGAGCTGAAGATAGCTTCTCCCTCAGCACGCCTGAGGGGAGGTTAAGCCTCATAGCTAGTGGCCTGTGAACCAGAGAATGGGAACTCCGGTGTGTGTGTGTGTGTGTGTGTGTGTGTGTGTGTGTGTGTGTGTGTGTGTGTGTGTGTGTGTGTGTGTGTGTGTGTGTGTGTGTGAGAGAGAGGAATGGGATGTTGTGAAAGGGAGAAGAAAAGTTGTAGCAAGAGAAAGAAAAGAGATGTGTGTCCTTTCATTCATATCTGGTTCATAGATGGATGGAGGATAATTTAATGGAAACTAATGCGATAAATGTACTATTTTCTTTCTACTTGATCACCTCATCTCGCCATCTTTATTTCTCCCTCCATCTTGATTCCACCCGTCTCTCCCTCTTTCATTTATTTTCTTGCTCCACACCTTTCCTCCTACTTCTCCTCCCCCTCGTCTCCATCTCATCCATCAATCCATTCATCCATCTCTCCTGATTGGCGCTCGGCCCACAGAGAGAGAGAGAGAGAGAGAGAGAGAGCGCAAGGGAGAGTTAGCATCAGGGTTATTTGTCTCCCTTACTATCCTGCCATATCTCTCCCTGACCCTGTCTCTCTCTCTCTCTCTCTCTTTCCCCCCTCCCTCATTATCTTTTATCTCGCCCCACCTCTCCTACCCTCTACCTCCAAGCATCCATAACTCCTCCTGATGGGGTCCAGTGCCCCAGAGACTCAGGTTCACTCCACACCTCCTCCCTCTACATTATCAACCTCTCCTCCATCCATCCCTCACTAGGCCCTTGCTAATTTTCACCTCGGCCGTTCTTCTCCAGACACTGCACCTCCCTGTTTTTACTCTCAATCAACTAACAACCCTCCTCCTCATTTCCTCCTCAGCTCCTTCCTTTTCCCCTTCCTTCACAGCCCGACTCCCCTTCATCTTTGTTCTGTTTTTCCCTCTCCTCTCTTTCTCCTTTCCCACCTGTCGTTTCTAATCCTTCTTTTTGTGCTCTCATTTTTTCTCCTTCATGCTCCCTCACCCTTCTCCTTTAGTCTTTTTCTTCTCTTCATTTTCTTCCTTTCACTTCCATATTTATACTTGCCTCACATCCATGTTTTCTCACTCTGTCTCACCTTCCTTCCTCCTTCTCATTCTATCTTTCCACGCCTGCCTGTATCTCTTTCTCATATTTATCCTTTGGAATAGGATAAATATGAGAGAGGAACGGATCTCTTACCTTTCTTATTTCATTTCACCTTTTTCTGCCCTTCCTTGTCTTATTCTGTCTCATTTGGTTCCCTTCTTCTTCTCTTTCCTTCTTCTCTCTGTTTCATTTACCCTCTCTGATCACTTCCTCTTACTTCTATCTTTCCCTTCTGTGTGCTTTCTTCTTCTTCTTCCTCTGCACCTTTCTGTCATCCCCCATCCATGATCCTATCAATTTTCTTCTACTTCAACTTTCATGCACTTTTGTGAACCTTTTTACCTTCGCTCCCTGTCCTCCACTTTTCATACTTCTCTTTATCTTCTCTTTTTCCAGCTCCATCCTTCCCCTTCTTTCCTCCCTTTCCCCCTTCCATTCATCTCTCTTCTTCTCCCTTTCAAACTCCTTTTCTCCCTTCTTTACACTTCTCCAGAGGACATGATGAACGCAGAGGTTATTGAATAGTAGAAATAATGAAATAAAGTGGAGCAGAAACCCACCCAGAACAAAACACATTTTCTCATTTTCTTCCAGTAAAAGTTATGAATTTTTTATGTTTCAATCTTCCTCTTTAATGAAATAGTTTTTTTAGAGGCGACACGTCATACATTTTCATAACAGGAATTTGGGCTGACATTTTCAATATGTTGTTTCATATGGCGTGCACTGTGTACGTAATGGATTCATGAGCACCTGAGTGTGTGTTTGTGTGTGTGTGTGAGTGCAGGTTGGCATTTACTTGTCAGCTTTTGGTATATTGCCATGCATTTATGCATTTGTTTGGAATGCTTACTTATGTTTGTGCAAATTGACTAATATTTGAGACTAATGGGGTTTTTTTGTCTTTCTTATCTCCAGTGTTTTAAACAGGACCCCAGTTCATCTCATCTATGAGATCATTCTGGTGGACGACTTCAGTGACGACGGTGAGCTGCAGCTGGACACACACACACACACACACACACACACACACACACACTACCAATACGCTCATTCCTGGTCTCTTCCAGGTCAGAGATAACAAAGATGAGACCTACAAAACAGGTCAGAGGGAGGAATGTGTTCAGAGCAGCTGGGTCCACAGCTTCAGGATTAAAATGGAGTTTTAAAAAGTTGCCTCCATTCTGGGTCAAAAAGGAAACCCACGCACAGGGTGAACACTGTCTTGTCTGCAGATGTGCCCGGTCCATCTCCACAGGGACATAAAGTTCCAGTGAACGTATAACAGACTTTGCTATAACAACAAAAAATTAACTGGCCATTTTAGATTCATCAGACTCTAAGGATATTTATCAGCAACAACAGCGTGACTTTGTTTCCTCTTAGTAACTGGAACAAGCATTTCTTGCATTTCTGTCTGTTGACAGATTTTATGAGGACCTCGAGATCGGACAGGACTTAGAGACTGGTTGGTGGCAACCTCTGGTTGCTATGGAACAATGTGTATTCCCTAACACGTGATTGCTGGTGGTCATTAGATGAAATTGGTGCTGCATTAAACACCTCCTCGTGACTGCTTCAGTAGCTAGCACATTGCCTGTAGCTTGTGTGGAAGACACCAAAAACTAACTAACCACCAAGAGGTAGTGAAAGTTTAACGAGTGTGATGCAAACTGGAAACAGAGAATGTTCGCTTTCACAGTAAAAGATGTGCCTTACTGCGGAAACAACGCATTTCGAAAAGTGCAACTTTTACTTTGAAGGTGAAGGTCTCCAGTTCCGGTTTGCATCACACTCTTAAAAGTTTCACTACATTTAGTGAGGAGTTGGCAGATGTTTGCAGATATTTTGACGTGTTCTAAAGAAACTACAGGCATTTATGGTGGCAACCTCCAGCAACCACTCGCAATCGGTCAGGAACGAGTCCGGTCCAAAGAAATGGATGGGTGGGATTTTCATCTGATGTATAAATGTAATATTTTAGAAGATGTGATCTGAGGACTCACTGGGGTCGTGGCTGGAGTAATCCCATTTTTTTCACATAAATAAATCCAATGAAAAGACCAAAATCAAGAATGATTTGATCCAGCTAACAAATATTGTTTGTGTTTATTGAACATATTTTTCTCTTTTTACACCATTAAATTGATTCAGCTGTTCCTCCCTAATTGAAGAGTTGGAGGTTCGATCGCCAGTTTTTCCATTAGCGATGCTGAAAATGCCCTGGGCAGGATACTGCCCCCTGTGAATGTGTCTGTGTGTGATAGTGAAAACTATGATTTATTTTTAATTAATCTACACCAACCCTTCTGCTGCCCCAAATATCCACTAGAACACCAAACGCAGGTTAATCAGCAGCTAAAAATACTCTCATGTGCTGTTTCCATGTATTTGATTAATTATTAATTATAGTAACCAACTATGTTGCTAGTGTAATTGTCATTTTTTCTAATTTCTGACCTTGTAATTTACACTGTCAAATATGGCTTCTAGGATGCTCATCCCACTAACACAGTGTGCTAGTTATATCATACTGCAGCTTATCAAAAACTATCATCTGAATGCTTTACATTATTTACTATATATAAAGTTTAAATGGTGCCAAGTCCTATAAATCAGTTTGATTTACTTAATCACAGGTAGCATGATAAAGTGAAATGATCAGAATATTTATATAGAGGCCTGTTTTTGCCACCGGGCCCCCGAAGATTAAAAATTAAAGCGCTCATTAAGCAAAAAGCCTTCTTCCAAGTAATATATCAATCACTGGATCATTATTTGTGTCAAATTAATGTGCAGCCACATTTTAATGCTGTACTGGTCATAGTGGAGTTAATTATAACTACTCAGGGTAGTTAAATAACTTAAAATGAATCCGATTTTTTTAGGATAATTTTTTTTAACAGCTGTTTTTTTTTTAAATGAAGCAGAGCAGAATTGAAGCATTCAGTTAAAATTCTTAGAGGAGGAGCAGTCACCAAACGTGCTGTGATCAGTTTTCGGTTTTCTGTTCAGTCCTGCTAGAAAATAAATTCTGGTGAGCCGACTTTGATATGATCAGGAAAAAAAAGTGTGTTTGCACTTTGGTTTTTACAGTCAGGGCATAAGAGCGGTGATAAGAAAAGCACAAACATACAGTGAAAACTTCAGGAGGAGCTGAAGCTGCCTGATAAGATTTGATTTGTTCCTGCAGCCTTGTCTAATTTTACTCACACAAATGTATTCTTAAAGGTTTCTCAGGTGCTGCAGGTGTATTTATCTTGCTCACTCTAACTTTAAGTCACAATTGAAGTATTTTCAAGAAAACGATAGAAGCGCCAACAAGAACTTCTTTTTAGGTGTTTTTTTGTTGTTGTTTTGTTTTTCTCTTCAGGCTTAATGAGCACTTAGCCACAGTGAGTGCATCACAGTCCTCCTTAAAAATGAATGAGCACAGCAAAATCAGCCCAGTGAGATTTCTCATTTAATGATATTTGGCAGCTGAGTGTTTTGAAGATCAACTTGTCATATTGCAAATCCAGCCCATTTTCCCCGAAGCCTCTTAAAGATAAGATGATCGTAAAATTCTGTGAACTTTCTGAAATTCAAGAGCTGTTTCCCCAAAAGCGTCATAACTTTTTAGAAATTATGTTACATTAACGACTGCTCTCTAACCACTTGCTGGAGTCTAAGAGTAAAAAGCTCTGTGAGGAGTTAGTTTTTTAATTTGGAGTGCATATCTTACAATACATGGCATGCATCCTTTATTAAAAGTTTCATAACACTCAACCATGAGTAACTCTTAATGTGTGCCTTGAGCAGCAGCTAAATTGATCAAAGTTTTCTTTCTTACATTTTCATCTTTCCATTATCATTAATCAGAGCAATTCAAAACCTAAACCAGTTTACATGGTGTCTCTACATTAAACTATATTTTCATACCAAACAAGGGAAGATACAAAAAGTTTTTTTTTTTTATAAAATTTAAGAAAGAAGTGTGCATTTGTCTAAGAAGGCTTATTGCCAAAGGTATTCACAGGTGTTCCAGTCACTTCCACAGGTGTATAAATCAGCACCTCGGCATGCAGACTGCTTCTACAAACATCAGTGAAAGAATGGGTCGCTCTCAGGAGCTCAGTGAGTTCCAGCGTGATACCATGATAGGATGACACCTGTGCAACAAGTCCAGTCACTGCTAAATATTCCACAGTCAGCTGTTAGTGGGATTATAACAAAGTGGATGTGATTGGGAATGACAGCAACTCAGCCATGAAGTGGCAGGCCACGTAAAATCACAGTAGTGGGGTCAGTGGATGCTGAGGGTCATAGTGCACAGAGGTCACCAACTTTCTGCAGAGTCAATCACTACAGACCTCCAACCTTCATGTGACCTTCAGATCAGCTCAAGAACAGAGAGAGCTTCATGAATGAATGGGTTTCCATGGCAGCTGCATCCAAGCCTTCCATCACCAAGCTCAGTGCAAAGTGTTGATGCAGTGGTGTAAAGCACGCCGCCACTGGACTCTGGAGCAGTGGAGACGTGTTCTCTGGAGGGATGAATCACACTTCTCCATCTGCCAATCAGAGGGAGGAGTCTGGGTTTGGTGGTTGCCAGGGGAACGGTACCTGTCTGACTGCATTGTGCCAAGTGTAAAGTTTGGTGGAAGGGGGGGTTATGGTGTGGGGGTGTTCTTCAGGAGTTGGGCTCGGCCCCTTAGTTCCAGTGAAAGGAACTCTTAATGCTTCAGCATACCAAGACATTTGGAACAATTTGATGCTCCAACTCTGTGGGAACAGTTTGGGGATGGCCCCTTCCTGTTCCAACATGACTGCACACCAGTGCACAAAGCAGCTCCATAAAGACATGAATGAGCCAGTTTGGTGTGGAAGAACTTGACTGGCCTGCACAGAGTCCTGACCTCAGCCTGATAGAACGCCTTTGGGATGGATTAGAGGGGAGACTGTGAGCCAGGCCTTCTCTCCAACATCAGTGTCTGACCTCACAGATGTGCTTCTGGAAGAATGGTCAGAAATTCCCATAAACACTCCTAAACCTGTGGAAAGACTTCCCAGAAGAGCTGAAGCTGTTATAGCTGCAGAGGGTGGGCCCACATCACATTAAAGCCTCTGGATTAAGAATGGGATATTACTTAATTTCATATGTGTGTGTGAAGGCAGATGAGCGAATACTTTTTGGCCATAGAGTTTATTGTAGATTGTAAACAAAAGATGGATTTAGCCACTGTGACATCACCCACTGTTTCATTTATTTTTTTTATCCTGGACATGATAAGTGAGGGGTGAATCCGACTATAAAACCAAGGACACTGTCTGTCTGCCCTAGAGCACACTCTGCTTTTGGGCTATAATTGACATAATCAACATCATGTTGTATTCGATAAGATTTAAAATTAGCTTTTAAGAAATTTTACTCATCAGGAAAGTGATAATTTAAGTGAAAAGCAATGTTGCTTTCTCCTGGACTTCTGTGTTAACTTTTTTTTTTTTTGGGCAGCTGATGAGGTACCCCTGGTAGGCATTATAAAGAATACACATCAGTTTATCATTTTTTTAAGATACAGTCTAAGGTAAACACATGCTCTCGATTTCATCAGCTAAAAGTGATAATTACCTGGACAATTAGTCTAGGTCTGCAGAGTAGGCTTTAGTAAATGTCTTGTTGTTTGCTCACACATAATCATCAGGCTGCCTTGCTAAATTTTTTCATTGCACCGCACCATGGACAAACTGCAAAGAACAAAAATCTTCTTATAATTATATACCTTAAAACATGAACTCCAAAACCTGCAACACCCTTACAGAACAGGATTTACAGCAGGTGGCTCAGTACTAACTCCTGATTTTCGATGTTTTTTCAACATGCAATTGTTAAAACATTTTTCTAAATCGCCAATCTGAAAGCCACAGAAGTGAAAATCCAAGTGATGAAGGTTAAATTACAGCAGATTTAGGCTGGGAAGATGTGATTGAGGCAGGTGAGGCAGCAGTGAATAGATGCAATCAGCAGTGGAGACAGATAAATGCAAGTAAACAAGCAAAGATAGATGTGCAAATCAACAACAGCCAGATAATCACTGTTAATAATACTGTATATTTACTTACAACCATGTCACCGCTGCATATGCAGGCTGATATACAACACCACAGAGAAAACAACTTATCCATCCTCCCACACAGGTGTCAGTCAATAAATTTTGTGTCTTGCCTGTGGCTCTCAGTTTTTTTGCAGTGATTTGTTTTGGGATATTTGACCTATCATAAAAAGTGTGTTTCTCACCAACATCCTCCTGGATTTCAGTATTACTGTCTTGTTCTCTGATATTGAGGTGTTCAGGAGGTTCTCGTGGATGGACACCTCATTAGCCTCTTCTAAATGAACTAAATTAGTTATTGTTATAATTCCAGTCTCATAAAGATATAGTTATCCAATAATTTACACTACTACCACCTGACGTGACTCAGACTGGATATTTAAACAATTTGTTCTGCACTTTTAGCCTTTCCCCTGTCTTTCGAGCGCTGTCATTGGTGTAAGCTCCCACAGAGAGCCGTCCTGTAAATCAGTATATCAGCAACTGTTCATCCGATGTGCTTTAAACTGTACACCAAATAATTTTTTTGGCAGCTGAAAAATACCAGCTGCAAGTGCTTGAGAGCAATTTGGACAACCTTATTTTTCTTCAGCTAAGATGCTTTGGTTGCTATGATACAGAATATCCAAGGAAGTAATATGTTGCAAGATCCTGACTCTAGCTGACTTCTGTTTACCTGCTGTACCCACAGCAAACTAAATCATCCTGCAAGCCAAGTTTTGTCACAAGTGGTAAAAACATCCTCATTGCTCATCACCATATCTGTCTTTGATCAGTGCACTGTTTGACTGACCTCTTCTCCATTGAGATTGGAAGGTTGATTAAGAAGTGACAGAATTGACCCGAGTCTTTTATGAGAAGCTGAAAAGCAAAAAAAATTTAAAAAAATGTTCTGCTGGGTTTTGAACACATAGTAAAAATATGTTGCTACCATTGCAAAAACAACTGAGTGTGCAGGCTTTGGAATAAAAACTGTGGTGGACACAGCCCCTGGGGACAATGACCAAGAAGGTTTTACAACAGAGCAAGTATAACTGTAGTTGGATCTTACCAACACAGGAGGGAATCACTGTCTTTATGTTCTACATTTGCTGATACTAATATATAATACCCATGCCAAGCAAGTAGGTACAAGGATATAAATTTATATAGCACCAAATCACAACAACAGTTACTTTATATTGTAAGGTAAAGATCCTACAATACTTCAGAGAACTACTAGGTTAAAAATCATCACAATCTGTAATGATATCTCAGCACAAATGTATACAGATATCTACTCTACTTTCAAATTTCCATGTTCTTAAACTAGCTGTTTGGAAACTAGATGGTCACAATAGAACTATAGTCATAGTTCAGTCAAAGCAAAGCAGCCATTAAAAGCAAGGGATATAACGCTGCATAAGTCAGAAAGGGCAAGAAAGGAGGAGCTGGGATGGAGGTGGGTTGCAAAGTGGCTTGCAGATGGTGAGCAGACCAAAACAGCTTAATATAGCAGTTATATAGTGCAAGCCCTATATAACTGCGTTTCCATTAGTATCTGCTCAGCGCAGCTCAACTCGACTTGGCGCGGTTTTAAGGTTGTTTCCATTAGTACCTGGTATCAGGTACTATTTTAGTACTCGCTCAGCCGGGGTCCCAAGCGATCCGAGGCGATCCGAAAATGTGACGTGGAAGAACAGCATGCTACTGATTGGCCAGGGAATGTCGTCACTAGTTGAGTCATGAGAGCAACTCCTTCACCAGAATCAAGCGCGCCATTTTTAAAACCCGACAGCAAGACAATGGAGACCCGCAAAGCACAGGTTGAATGCCCAGACCGACAGTTTGCAGCGGTAGTTTTGCAACATGAGAGCCATCTGAAACACACACAGCATACATATTATAACCCTATACTGCCAGGCAATGCCTGCTGAAGCACCCATTACCTGCCTCTACATGCCGTGAACAGCTGGTTAGCACAGAGCCTGAGGAGGCTGATCAAAGGAACTTTGAATTACCGTAATAACACGACCGTTTGTCCTATCGAAAAAATTCAAATGGTTTCTGAAAGCTGAGAAACTGCACTTCACAACCAACATAAGGTATTACTATGGTATTATTATTATTATTACGGTAGTTGTTGATGGAGGTCTGTGAACAGCGGCACTTTTGAAGTAACCTGAGCTGATTATGACATGTTCGGTGGTATAGGGTTATACTTAACAATGATAACATTCATTCATTAAAACATTGTACGGGGGACTTATGCATGATGATGATATTAAACTGGCATTAGCTTGCTTCTATCTCATCCATTGTTGTTTTGTGGTTTGACCTGCATACAAATTATATCAAGACATTACTGTTGGTAACTCTCAGCTCAACTAATAATTAAAAACAAAACTCCACCTTCTCTGTTTTTTTTATGTATTCCATGAGCCTTCAGCAGCCAGTCAACTCTAAGGTGGTCTACGGTACTGGCAACAGTAGTGCACATAAATATTTCTTGCTTATTTGATCACACAGCTCTGCAATGATGCTGTTGCACTGCTGCTTGCAGTTAAAATTTAATTGTCTCTCAGCCTCTCGAGCTTTCTTCAGCATTAGTGTCTGTTTGAATGGATAATTTGGTTCTCATCATGTAGGGTGTCTCAGGTTGCACCTTAGTACATGTGAACAGAAACACACTGCCAAATTAGTATATAAAAACATAAAATAGTAAATATTTATTAGTGTGTCTAAACTCTTAGTTTTTGGAAACTGTCAGATAGATAGATAGAATGAATTAATCCTCCAAGTGAGTCAAAACATTTCTGGTTGGTTCTTTGGCCCTTGGTCACACGGATTTTGCCCCCTTAAAGGGAGAAGTTCAGTGGAGAGGAGAACAACCATAGGGCATCATTTCTGGGTCAGAGGGCTCTGATGGAGGTGTTCAGTCATTCAGGGTCACTAAACCTCAACACAGCGAGTTAAACTCATCAGGTACTTTTCTTCCCCTCCAAAAACCATTGTTTTCATTATTTTTCAAAGAGACCTCAACATACGAACCCAAGTCTGAAAAAGCTGGGATGCTATATAAAACGTAGAAAACAACAACAGCAAAAAGAGAGAAAATGTAACATTAGGAAAGAAATTAGCTCATTTTTAATTTGATGGCAGGAACACGTCTGAAACTGTTTTATGTGTGAATAAAATTAGATAAAGCTAAAGAGGAAAGACTAATTTTTAAGGAATCATTTGTCATGCCAGCAGTGTTGCAATTAGGAATGGAAGACAGAACATAATTAACTTATCATATTATCACGATAAGTCATGATATCATCAAGCCATTTTCCAGTTTGTTAAATTGTAGAAATGCATTATGGCACCTTCTCTTTTTATTCTGGACTCATTATTGTGAAAATGATAATGGACCTGTATTGGTGCATTTACTATTTCTATTGTTGTTCTAAAGTTCATTAATATTAATTTCACTTAACTTTTCTTCAGTAAATGACTCACATATTGTGTCCCAGTGATTTCTTTTTTTTCACTTTTCTTGCTTTATTCTTTTCATTTTGACACTTCCCACCAGAATATTTTCGAACGGCTGACAGTTTTATTTAAAAAAAAAAAAGAAGAAAAAAAATATAGCTCAAAAATTCAGTGGAGACCTCACAGCCGGCTGAACAGCAACTAGACAAACGTCTGACTTGTCAAACCAAAAGCTTTGAATTGTCGTCATTTTATTTTTTTCATTGAGCTGCTATTAAATTTCTTTGCAGACTTTCAGAGAAATTATCAAGATATACATTACACAGCACACAATATTCTCTTCTGTTATTCATATTCTGCTCATGGTGTTTCTTTATTATTTTTTTTTTTTTTTCCTTTCCAGAAAGTGACTGCCAGCTTCTCACCAAACTGCCCAAAGTCAAATGCATTCGCAACAACAAGCGAGAAGGTATGGAAGCAGCTGGATTTAAAAACTTGCATTAGCATTTTTAGCATGTTAGTGCATATAAATTTGCATGCTTAATCATTCTTACTGCCTTTGTAGGTGGTCTGGTGTCTCATTTGTCAGCTCTGTTGGCTCTGTGTGTGTGTGTGTGTGTGTGTGTGTGTGTGTGTGTGTGTGTGTGTGTGTGTGTGTGTGTGTGTGTGTGTGTGTGTGTGTGTAACAAACATTCCCATGTTGGGTATAAGCACAGAGACGGATGGACGGACAGAAAGACAGTGAGTGAAGTGAAATTGATTCATTCATCTCTGACTACATATTGAACTGCAGGACTGAAATGACCTGAAGTGAATTGAAGTGACTGGAATGCGACTGAAATAGAGCCCAGAGAGGCAGGCTATAATAAAAAAATGTCACTGAAAAGAAAATGTCTTCCACAGTCTCAAACCAAACATACAATAATTTCAAAAGCAAGCTCGTACGCTGAAATTTCACCTCATTTTTTTTTTGTTTTTAAAAAGCTAAATTTATAAATAGCCTAATCACAAATGACAACAGATGACAACAAGCGTTGAGTTAATGCCTCGGTCACACTAAATATGGATGCTGTTCCTCATTTTAATGGTTAATACACTCATGCGTCATGGCCATGCTTATCATTTTTTTCTATATAATCCATTTGGAGCCGCCTCCATGCTCTTAAATATAGAATGCGAATAAATGGAATACATAAATTAACGTGACAGCTTTGACAATGTGATGGGGTCAGGAGCATACTGTGAATAAAGAAATGGTTAATGGCCAGAAAAAGATTTGAGAAGACATATATAATCCCTCTGTAGCTGACTCAAGATGTTTGGTGTGTGGATGGTTTTTAAGGAGCTGAAAAGGATTAAATACTCAGGGCCTAAAGAATATTTTATTTGTCTAAAACAACAGTAGAGATGCCATGCTGTGTATAATTTAGGTCTTTTAGTCTTTTTTCCCACTGGATGTTACACTTACACTAAAATATTACACCCCACTGTTAGAAAGAAATTCATAAAGTGGATCTAAGTGCAGACACATACTGAGATGGACCGGCGGATACTTTAAAGACTTACAAAAATAATATAACAAAAGTGAGTCCAGTTTATTCAAATGGAGGGGAGGGCAAAGAACAGAAGGTGCACCAGACTCAGAACATGAGATAACATAACTCCTGGCTTCAGGAAGACTCACAGGCTCGATACTCTCCGGGGAGAAGGGTAATAAAGCATAGGTGAATTCAATCAGAAAATAAAACACATGGTAAAAAGAACAAATACAGGAAGGGAAACTGTAGAAAGCCAGAAAGAAAATACCTGATAAAATGAAAAAAGAGCTAAAAGAGAGCCAAAGAACAGACTCACAGTCAGACAGGAGCAAACACCTCCTTTCTCAGATTCTATGTCCTCACTTCCTTTCCTTGATTCAGGTCCTGAACGAATGCAAGCAGAGGAGGCGGTCCTTACTGTGAGCCTCACTTTAAAATGATGTCATAACCTGTTTGACACGACT